>NC_141875.1:113478040-113629555 GCF_056163025.1 Triticum urartu | reverse complement strand
GCCGCGGTCCATCACCGGTCGCTGTCCGCGGCAGTAAACAGAGATAATGCACCCCCGGGGAAGGACACCGATGCCAGCCAAGACATTAACTACTGAAAAAAATCAATGAATTGTACTACCACCCAAAATAAGCGGTGGGAAGAGCGGGAAAAAGGTAAAATATTCGCCTCGATGTCATCAAAGCCCACCTCTAATTATTATTTATTTATTAATTCCTTACGGTAATTCCCCTTTCCTCCTCCTCCCTTCCAGTCTACTCCTCCTCCTCCTCTCTCCCAAATCACCGACCCGTCGCGAAATCGGCAGATTTGCTCCGCGGGAGCGCGTCGACGACGGGTCGATGGCCGCCGCCGCCGCGTTCTCCATCAGGTTCGTGTGGAGGCGCCGCGCCGTCTCGTCGGTGTTATATATGGTGGTCGTGTTTGCGTTTATCCTTTCCTGATCTCGGTCTGTGAACTGTCCCAAGGGAGTACGCGGCGAGCGTGAGGGGCAAGCCAGCGGCGGAGGGGCGGCGTCTCTTGGGAATCGAGGATCTGCCGCCTCTCGGGGCGCCGAGGTGCCGGTGGTGGGCGGATGAGCTGGCCTCCACCGTGGCTGCCGCAGCTGCGGCGGCGTCCGCGAGGAGGGCGCCAGGGAAGGCGAGGCCGCCGAAGAAGCGGTCCATCTCCGACCTCTTCGCCGCGGCGCCCCCCTTGCCCGTGCCCTCGGCCGGTGATACCGGGTGCAAAGAGCAAACGGAGGTGGACGGCGACGAGGCGCTGTGCGCGATCGCGAGGCGGGCCAAGGAGGAGAAGAAACGAAAGAGAAAGCTGCAAGAAGAGGAGGGGCAGAAGGAGGAGACGGCGGCAGTGGATGCCGCGCCGGAGAGCAGCCGAGGCCGAGAGCCAGAGGGGAATTTCGCTGCAAGAAAGGTACGTGGTCCGGCCCAACCCGGCCCAACCCAACCCAAGTCTTCCCCTGTCTTTTTTTTGCAGTGGCAAGTCTTCCCTGTCTGCCCAGTGCAATGATATCACGTCTGCTATTATTCCCACGTATTTGTACTTTTATATATCTCCTAAAAATTGATGGGATGATTGGTTCATCTCTTGATTCACTTGCTGGACAGTGTGAGGATGGTTAGATGCTTGCTGGCTGCATATAATTAGATTTTGTTGTCTCATTGCCATGTTATTAGTACTATATATTAGCAGCTAATGTGATTGCTATTTGTGGATACATATTGTGGGGGCAATTAGCTGTGACTGGTTCTATATCGGACCGATGCATCACCTCGCAGGATAGTTTATGTTAGATGTGCCGATCCCAGTTCCTAATCTAATCTAAACCAGGCGTAGCTAGTTCGTCTAGAAGATTGTGTGGCTAGTCGATAATTGCTGCCAGGTGCACGGCAATTTTCGGACTGTCCAAACCTTTACGGGGCTTGTGCTAACTGCTAACGTTAGAACGATCAGTGTGTTTTCTTTCTTGTACATTTGCTACTTCTTTACTACCTGTATATGGAAATATTGTTATTTCATGCTTAATTTGTGCAGTTTTGCTAGAACTCATCTAGATGAGATATAATTTGGTCTCATTCATCTTTTATAGCCATTGGATGTGATGCTATAAGATGCGTGTGTGCTGACGTGGATGTTATATGTTCTTTGTTTTCCAAGTGAATGAGACCAAATTATATCTCATCTAGATGAGTTCTAGGTACTCCCTAATTTGTGCACTTTAATAGATCAGTCCAAGTCGGGGAATGGGACATTCGATTTGTGCAAATCTTGGGCGAACTGTGACGTTGAGCTGTTCATGCAGTGAATTAGGACCAATATAATCAATAAGAATCCGGTAGATTATTTGATGGCCACCAATAATCAAACCACTAGTGGTAGTGCACTCTAGACCGGCTAGCTGGTACTGCAACATATGTACCTTATCAGTACATGCAGAGTAAATAGCATAAAACTACTACTTTACAGGCTAGGGTTCCAAAAAACTACCACTTTTTAATTTTTCTCAGAAAGCTACCAAACGAGCGGTCGGCTGTTTCAAAAAACCCCAAATCCTCTTTGTTAAAAAATTAAACATGTTTATGACAAGTCGGGCCCGCCACTAAACGCACCGTCTGTTTGACCGTTTGTTTGACCGTTAGCTGACATTTGGGGCCCACATGTCACTGTCTCTTTTAAAAAACTAGGTCCTGCAAATATTTTAAAAAAAGCAATCAGGCCCCTCAACAATTTTACAAAAGCAATCCGGCCCAGTCAATCCCGCCGGCCATCCCCGGCCATGTCGCCGCCGCCTAGAATCCACACTCGGGGTCGCCGTCGCGCACCATGGCGCTGCTGGAGACGCTGCCGCGAGCCATGGGGTGCCGCTTGGAGTCGTCGCCAACCACTTCTTCTCCCACGAGGCCGGCGAAATCCGGCACGGGTAGTGCGGCACCGTCGCCGCTCGCTGCTATGCCTCGGTCGCTCGACCCTGCCCACCAGGAACCGCTCCTCTGGCGGCACGGCGGCCCTGAGGCTCCTCTCCCGAGCCGGCGACCCCCTTCCCCTCCCGAGTCGGCAACCCCCTTCCCCTCCCAAGCCGGCGAAGCCGGAGCTCCTGGTGGTGACGGTTGCGACGAGGCCGGCCTCGTCCGCGGCACTCCAGCAGCGGCGCAAGCCATCTGCGTCGAGCTTGAGGAGCTCGTGCCAGGGAATGGCGGCGGCCGCGGGCGAGGCACGGCGTGGCGGCGGCCGCCGCGAGGCAGGCGGGGCATGGCGTGGCGGTGGCCGCGGGGCAGGCGAGGCATGGCTTGGCGGCGGCCGTAGGGCAGGCAAGGCACTTCGTGGCGGCGGCTGCAGGCGAGGCACTGCATGGCCGGCGCGGCTCGCCGGCCGCCGGCATGGACCCGGCCGCTGCGGGCGCGGCTCGCCGGCCGGAGGAGGCAGCGCTGCCCTGCCGAGCGGGATCGAGCTCAAGGCTGCCACAGGGACCCAATTGCTTTTTTAGAAAACTTGTAGGGACCCGATTGCTTTTTACAAAACTTGACATATGGGACCTAGATGTAAGTTAACGGTCAAAGTAAACGGTCAAACTAACGGTTTGTTTAGCTGTGGGCCCAACCTGTCATAATCGTGATCAACTGATAAAGACTCGACGATTTGGGTTTTTTGAAACAGCCGACCACCCATTTGGTAGTTATCTGAGAAAAAATAAAATCCGGTAGTTTTTTGGAACCCTAGCCTGTAAACAGTGGCGAAGGCAGAAATTTTTTATAGGCGTGTCGGAGTTCACGAAGGACGAAACACAACAATGTATAATATAATCAAGATGTGCCCAAGTTAATATAACTGATAATATAACTATGTGCAGATCGTTGCCATCTTAGTAGATTAGAACAACAAATTCACTGGTTGTATACAAATAATCAAAATTAACCGGTCGCATATAACTAATCAAAATTATAAAGATTGATGTTTGATAGTTTATGGACTATAAAAAATTGGACAAAAGGATTACAAAATTTTAGGGCTACTATGGATGTGATCCTGACCTGATGTCGCTGCTTCCGGTTCGCCGTCGCTGGCACATAAGCTCGTCGTTTTGTGGTTTGCAGCGCAGTGTTTCACTCGCCACCGAGTTCCCTGCAGGGCCACCCGCCGCCGTTGCTGTGTTCGTCAAGCATCATCGCCGGGTGCCTGAGTCGCCCTAACTGAGGTAGATCGTGCCGTTATTCCGTAATTGCGGCTGTGTGCACGCGATTTCCAAGCTGTGAATTGCAGCGTAACTGGACAGATCGAGCTGGGCTACATACAGCTAGGTGGGCTGCTGGGAGGATAACTGGGCCATTGGCAATTAAGTTTGAGGCCCCTGTGTGTCTCCTGCTCCTCCAAACTGATGAAACGGATAGAACTCCATCGACAAACGCTCAAACTCCAGATATATAGTATACATACGCGGTATTTAGCCAAATTTTAGGTATGGCAGCCGCCAAACCTCGCCATATTGCTAGATTCGCCCCTGCCTGTAAAGTAGTTTTATGCTATTTACTCGTACATGCAAGGTGCGTTGTGTTGCCTTTTGACACACCATGCAAGGTCTTTTTTTTTTTTGAGAGGTGCCTAGTTGGTGTCGCTCCTTCAGATTTCAGTCGGGTCCGGGTCCGGACCCATACACGAGACTTTATCATAGGACGAGGACATGGAGCAGGCATTTACGTCATTGATAAGCGGGCTTTATCATTACTTATCTGTTACTTTTATTCGCCTACATCACCTGTCTTATTGTTCAATAATTCGTGATGTACGTATGCCCATGATAGCTATTCTCAATACATCCGTTAAGCATGCATACAGGCAGTGTTTCGAAGAGGGTGGTGGTTCCCAGTATGCATGTTGCAGTCAGACACTCAGACTCAGACTATCACCATATGTTTGTCATGATCCATATATTTGTACTGTTTTAGGGACTATTAATATTCCAGTAATTAACTTATAAACTGGACTAATACGATAGAAATTTAATAGGATACTCTTTTGGAAGAGTCTACTATCAACTTAACCCTAATTGTTGAAAAGTAGATACTCGCTCACCTGACTGATCGTGTTTCGACCGCCTCACGGCCGTTGGATCCGAGTTTGATCCGACGACACGCAATGCAACTCTCTCCCACACGCTGACTCAACATGTTTTGCAACATGGGCTATGTTGCAAAGACCTGAAGCCCAACATGGGTTTGTTGCGGTCTGATCAGGTGAGGCGTCCGTCTTGTTCTTGACTCCTTCATCTTCTTGTTCCACCTCTGTTCACCGTCGTCCGGCGTTGAATACGCTGCCTTCCGTCCGTCTCATCACCTTTCGTCTGTCTCCGGCCACCTCGTCCACGCCTATGAGATCATGGCGAGGCCCTCCTTCGTTCCCCCCTCTTCCCCAGTTGATCTCTGCTCTGGAGACGTCGCCCTGCTCGAAGTCCAAGCTTTTGGCTACGGCCGCCATGGCCATGGAGGCCAAGCTCGGCCGACCTTCCCTGGTTTGCACGACCTCCCATGTAGCCCAGCGCCCCATGTCCGCACACCAAGATCCCCACCCGATGCACCCAAACACTCCTTGCGCCGCTCTAGCCGGCGGCTGCCGACTGCATTGAAAGGGATTTTGTTTTCTGCAATAGGAGCTGTGTTTGATTTTGTTTCTGCAATGGAGGCTGTGTTTCAGAATGAAAAAAAAACGGTTTGGGGTGATTACAACAAGCCTCTTGGTGCATAGGACCGAGCGGAACACTACGTTTGTTGCAAAGGGGGCGATAGCATTTTTTTCTAATAACAGGGGTCTTTTTTCATTATGTTTCTGAAACATAGGTCTTGTTTCAAAGAAACAACGGTTCGGCGGGTGAGCAACAAGATTCGTGTTGCAAAGCATCGAGCGCAACACGAGTCTTGTGGGCACAAGCTGACGGGGAGAAAATTGGAGGGCTTCCAAGCTCACCATGCCACAGACCTTTTCTAAACATCACCCGCCAGGTGCGTAACATGCCTTTAGAAGTAAATGACAATTTATATCATAGACAAGACTTGACCAACAAGCCGGGAAATCTATTCAAACTCTAATACGGCCACTAACCTGACAGGCTTGTGGAAGTGAAACACGCCTGAACCAGAACTTGATATGAGGTCATTGTTTGGTACGGGCGGAAGGTGGTGATGGGCAGGGTGGATCCATATATGGGTTGTGTGTGTGTGGGGGGGGGGGGGGGGGCATAATTGCATATGAAATCGGTTGGCAGGTGGATGCTTGAAGGCAGTAGAGGCGGTCGGTGAAAATCTGTGTTGACTGCTGCTGATGGGCATCAAAATTGGGGCATGATTTGGGCTATAGGGTGTGCCAAGTGGCCTAGATTGATGTTAGCAGCGGTTGACACATGGTGTCGTTGCAAGTGGAAGTAGATGGTGGGAAGGCAGGAAAGTGAGGGCGCGGAGGGGGGGGGGGGGGGACGGGGCAATCTACCGGGTGGGTGGGACACCAAAGGTGCTATTAGCAAGGGGAAGCACCAGGGGCGCGCCGCCGTTGGGGAGGAGGGCTTGGGATGCGGAGGTAGCGTCATGGACGGTTGCTGTAGTCGTGGGATCTGGTGGTGGGGGCAGGGCTAGCTTCTGTAGCTCAAGTGTTGCACCAGCTCGGCAAGGAGCGTCTAGTCCTCTGCTCGTTAGCGTGTGAAGGCCACCAATTTGCTTCGTGATGATCTTTATGTGCTCCAGAGCCTCGAGCTCAACCAAATTGGAAGAATCTACTACTGACATAACCCTAATTACTGAAAAGTAGATAAAAGTAAACAACAATATTCTTCTCTGATTTATTGAAAGGGCTCGCCCCCTTTATATAGTAGACAAGACTTGACCATGAAACCGGTAAATCTGTTCAAACTCTAATACGATCTCTAAACTGACTAGACTCTTTCCTAGCAAAGATGCTTAATCAATTAGGACTCTAATTAAGGGATAAGACTCCACGTTTGATGGGTTGATCCACATAACATCTTTAGGGTACTGATGTGGCGAATCTACCCATAGATATTTTCTCTTCACATTGGCAAATAGCATTTTGAATTTCCTACGTACCTTGTATAAAGGGCAGCCCTGTGCATGTAGCTCCCTCTTGTGTAGGGTCTAGGAAAGGGTCCGACCACTTTGGATCTTTTGTACGCAATCTTTCCCTGCATTTTTGCAAGAGGTTGTTTCCAGGACCTGAATTCATGACCTCATGGTCACAGGGCAACAGCTTTACCGCTGCGCCAAGGCTCCCCTTCCCTCGTACCTTGTATATTACGCGAAACTTTTATTATCGAGATCATGGTCATAATATTGTTACTTTTAGTTTCGTTCTTAGCTGAACGATTTAGATATTTTGTCATACATATATTTCATTAATTGCGTGCATCTTTATTAATAGACGTTCAATAAAAATTGTGTACTTCGTCGAAATCTGTTGTGCCCTTTTAAAATACACTGTAGGGCTGAATTGATCATGGATATTCGTTTATTACATTAACAAACAATATTAATTGGTTGCTCTGTCAATTAGATGTCATTAGGTATATAAGATAATTGCCAAAACAATGGTTTTTGATTGGTGCACTGAGGACAAGCACACACCATTGTGACAACTATGTGATCCTTTTTGTCGAAAAAATCAACTACACAGCTTAATGAGTGCACAACTATTTTTCTTGAAAATCATGAGAACTTTTAGTCTCAATCGAAGCATCGATAGATTAAAAAAATGTTCAAGAAATAGGTTCATTACACAAATACTCATTCCATATGCATCTGGAGGACTTGGAAATATATATTGCATTGTTTTGTAGTTTAACTTGATTTTTCATTGTTAAGCTAGCGCTATAGAATGTTCTAATGTAAGGACTGGCCTAACCATATAAAAAAACCGTTCTACAAATTTGGGTACAATCTGGAGAAGAGAAAATGAAATAAATTGGATGGAAATATGAAGTCACGGTAGTGTTACTCTTAACCAACTTCAAATTTAGATTGTAGAATAATTGTATATGTATTTTACTCAAAATATGGATATGAATGTGCCATAACCAACATCCGGTTCCTGTCTGATCCAAATATTATTTTTATTTCTTTTATATCTTGTGGTATAAGTGGTTAATACACATATGTTCCTGAGTATAGTGCAATTTTTACCTAGTCATGTGATTTAAGCCGTATAAACTACAATGGCTGTAAATAGCTGTGAGTAATAGTGGATTATTCTACCTAGAGTTTTGCATTCCACCTGGTTATTAATTTACCTCGCCGTTTGCGTTCTGCTATCACGTACTTGATGGCCAGGAGGGTGAGGATTTGATCTGAGGTAGTAGTCGTGTGGGTCATAAAAGTGGTATGCATTGGTGCCGGAAGTCCTCTCGCATCCGATGAACACCATCTTCGTGCTGCGATGGATTATTCTACCTAGAGTTTTGCATTCCATCTGGTTATTACTTTTACCTCGCCGTTCGCGTTCTGTTGTCACGTACTTGATGGCCATGAGGGGTGAGGATTGGATCTGAGGTAGTAGTCGTGTGGGTCATAAAAGCGGTATGCATTGGTGCCGGAAGACCTCTCGCATCCGATGAACACCATCTTCGTGCTGCGACCAGCCTGCTTTGGGAGGTGCGGCTCCACCGTCTTCACATGCTCATGTACTCAAACGTCTGTAGATGTGACATATTTTGGCTTAAACCTGTTGATGGCTTTTTCAGGGCGAACCGTTCCACATCCAAAGTTCCAAACTCTCGTACCAAATTAATGCTAACTAGGGATAAGTAGAGATAATACGTATCTCGATCTGCCTGGACTCCTGAAGCGGTTGGTGTTGTAGCTATCCGCCTATGCCGGTACCCACATGACATTTGGCATCTTGGGTCCACTTGAGACACCATGTTTAACATGGCATCAATTGGTGCATGTTGTCCTGGATCAAGTCTGAACGCCCACATATTTTGCGTGCCGCTTCATGTTGCGGATTGTGTCCATTGTATCTACATTTGAGCAATTTGTTCCTAGATTTTGTCTAGGACAGCTCATACACATCAATGCCACATCATTTCCAGTGTGGCACCTGCGAGATGTGCCTAAGATGTCAGTATGTGGTTCAGGTCATGTAGCTTGACACTTCTCCAAAAGAACATAACCATGTTTGCATCGAGCATTTATTCCTATAGGAAGTGTTAGAGCCACCCTGCATCCATCAGCACCTATATTGGTGATGATATACCAATAGAACATAATCATGTCTACGTAGGTCTGTAACGCTGGTATGATCTTAAAACTATTTTTCTCTTAAACATTGGTGATGATATACATGACTGGCATTAACAAGTGGGTGTGAAGTGTAAACGCATGGTTCATCACCTATATGCATACCTGCAACACCAATGCCATTTGTGTATAACACACTTGTGCGGAAATTTCAATGATCCAAAATTAGTGAACATAACAAATTTATATATATGCAGCAACTTTCCCGTCTAGGGTATCCCACTGTCCTGATGATTTGTTTGAAATTGGTAATTATCTGGTAGATCTGATTTGTGCTGTTCAGTTTTTCCTTTATTTTTTGTACTCACAGCTATATGTATCTTATGGTTTCAAATAATGCTCTTCAATTCTGCAGGAAGCACTTGAAAATCCAAACCTGTTTGATGGACTGGATACTAACTCATTACAGAAACCTGAGGCTTCACAACATCACAGAGAAGAGAGAGAAAAGATATCTGAGAGAAGGAAGCATGGGAAGATCAATAATATAAATAAGAAGAAGGCTAACACACAAAAGCACATCGGCAACAGTAAAGCCGACAAAGTGGGGAAACCACGAGATCTGGAAAATTTTATCCCTAGGCATGGCATTCTAAAGTGCACAAAGCACACATCAGTGAAAATGGTCAAGGAGAAACGTGGCAATTCAGAAGGCCAGGAAGTAATAGAACTCTGCCGCAAATCAGTGAGACGTGTCAAATTCTCAGAAGCAGATGCTGTACTTGAGCTACCAGAACGACAAAGTCTCTGCAAGATGTTTTCAGATGCTATGGCTTCTTCATCGTCATCCTCGTCATCATCATCATCATTCACGTCTACCGAAGGAGACAAATGCATAACTGCAGAAAGTGGTAGTTCTCATATGCCCATGGAAGCTTCCACTAAGTCAGAAGCAAATAAGAATTCAGATCATGAGGATTCTCCTGACAAAAGCATAACTGCAGAAAGTGGTACTTCTCATATTCCCATGGAAGCTTTCACTAAGACGAAAGAAGCAAATAAGAATTCAGATCATGAGGATTCTCCTGAGGCTGGTAACAAAGAGATGTCAGCTCCTCTCATTGATCTGAATATGGCGTTACCGGAATCTACTGAACTGGACCAAAGGTATGATTCATCATATGCAGAGGTTCCAAATCTGGAGCATACACATGAGGAAACTTTAAGTTCAAATGTCCAATTGCATGATGGGAGAGAAAAACTGATGATTTTTCCTGTTGATTCACACAGGCTAGAAAGCAAACAATCTACTGCTGACTTGGAAAGAATAACGAATTCAAGTTCGGCAGGCACATTATTGCATGGTGAGACGATAAAAGTTTCTGATGTAGATGCTGCTGGTCCTCCATTGAGCTTAACTGAACTTGCAGAGACTCCTCGTGGTTGCAGTAATGTTTCAGTAAAAGATACTATGATTATGAGTGTGTCTCCTTGTGCATTGCCAGATCATACATTTCAGGATTCATTTCGGCAGCACCAGAGTTGGTCTTCCACAAGCGGCAAGTTTTCTTCCTGGCCATCTCATGAATCTAATGTGTCGCACAGTAAGGAGTTAAAATCTCGTTCTGAGTTGAACACTCCGCGTGAGAATGGACCTTGCACAGGACTGACAGTTCGTTTGATGGGTAAAGATCTTCCAGTTTGCACGACCAGAGCTGAATCGATTTCCGAGACTGCGCAGAAGCATACAGGTACTTTCACCAATGACTATTTCAACGCAAATGTGTTCTTGCCACAAAAAGGACGGCCTTTTCTCTCTTTACAAGCTCAGAATTTTCCCAATGATACAGTAAATTCTACCAGGATACTTCATGCTTCAACATATCATGCAAGCCCAAGTCAGGCATGGACTACACATGATTACGGCCACCCTGTTCCAGCAGCTAATGTACTTTCTGGAGATCAGTTGCCATATGAAAACAGGTTTTTTGATTTTTCAAACTCGCGGACCAATCGGCCTTTTCTATTGGGGTGCTCACCTCCTCCCAATCGTGGCAGTGGAGCATTCAAACAGAATTCCCCGTCGTGCCGTTATTACTCTGATCCTATCCCTAGGATAGAACCACCCACAGCACCACCTTTGCCTACAACCAGACAACATGGTACAGCATCTTTAGGTTTCCATGCCAATTTGCCTCAGCAACATGTTGTGCATCCAGCAAGCTCGTCAGTTTGTCGTCTTAATTCTGTGGGTTTTACATTCAACCATCCAGACCGGGTAGTTCAAACACCTTTCAACAGCATAAGAGATGCAACCCTTTCAGCCAGAAATACAGATAACATAGTGGGGAGCGCTGTTCTTTGCAATTCCAATGCTTCACCTAGTGGTCGGTATGTGCAGAAGAGATCAGGCCCAGCTCACTCCTGGGGCGAAGCATGTACTGGTGCCAAACGATAGCACAGGTGACAGCTATTCTGCGCCTGTGTACTCCTGTGTTTCATTCGGTAGTAGGAGCACAAATGCTGCAGGTCCTCAGAACAAAGGAGCATGATACCCTTTGTGGAACTTTTGCTTGGTTGCAGTTGCATGAAAAACATCGGTGCTGTTTTTATTCATTTAGTTGGAACCTTTTGAAAAATGTTTGTTACACTTTTTTGTTGTAACGGTTGCGATACTTCAAATGCTGCTTCGTTAGTAGTTATTTTGTCAGCTGAACCTGAATCCATGGCTGGTGTAGCCTGCCTAAGACATGTACTCTGTTATATTTTGTATTGTTAATCTTGGTCTGGAAGCTAAATAGATGTTATTGGCAGAAAATGTTACCTACATTTTATATTTGCAAGGTTCATTCTCAATACAACAGGCCCTGAGCTCATGATATTTTTTGTCCTGAAATCCCGTCAAATGTAAGTTGTTTGTAGTCCCTCTGTTTCATCGTGGTTTTAGTTTAAATTTGAACTAAAACCACGACACTTATTTTGAAACGGAAGGAGTGTATAATAGTTTTTTTTTTGCTGAGAAGACAATTTTGTTTCTGGTAGTGTCTGTCTTATGCTGTCAAGTGAGCGTTACCGGCTCATTTCACACTTTGTAGAACACATGCAACTGGAAAGAAGACACCAGTGTGGGCAAATCCAAGGAAAATTAAACACTTATTATTCGGTTAATATTCCAAAACTATTATACAACTATCAAATAATCAAGTCCAATAAATAATATACTTCCATCTTCATTTTTTAGATTAGAAATCCTAATACTCATGTTTCATATAACCAAATTTCATCCAAACATATTGCAACCAATTCCAGCAACAATGCGCGGTGAATTATCTAATATTTATTGAGTATGAGTTACATGCAAAGTGCATCTTAAGGGGAGTATTTTCCCATGCATGTGCATGGTAGCATGATGAATTGACATAGTTGCATGTTGAGAAAAATAGAATTAGGGTGATCAACTATTTAGAGATATATGGCTAGCAAATCGCAGGTTGACTTTGGACTCGGCGGCGTGACTCCCGACTCCTCCAGTGTGGCCCCTGCGCGGCGACCGGGGGGAACCCTAGCGCCGCCGTGTCCTCGTCCCTCCCCCGACCTCTCCTCCTCGCCGCCGCCGGGAAAAGCTCGGTCGACGTCGGCGGCGGCGGGATCTCTTCTCCCATGACACGCTGGATCTGGCGTGGGCGGATCGCGACGGTTGTTGGCGGCGCGCTGGAGGCGGGGTGCGCAGGCGCGGGCTTGGGGGCAACGACAGGACTCACGCTCGCGGTTTCCCCTGGTGCGCTTGGGAGTCCGCTCAGGGCGCGCCAGCCCTCGGCAAGCGGTGGCAGGCGCTGGGCTCTCGGCGGCGCTCCGGCGTGTGCAGGCGGCGGTGGTCCCTGTGTGCGGTCATCAGCTCCTTCTCTGACCCAGACGGCGCGGGGGATGGCGGCGGCCCGGCGTGGCCGGCGATCTAGATGCGGTGGTGCCGGCGGCTCGCTGATCTGTCGGTGCTCCAGGGTTCTTCCTGGTGGTGCTGGTGGTGACGGCAGTCCGTGCACGAGAGTTGGATCCCTTCGAACAGATCTGGGTGAAAACTTTCCTTCGACGTCTGCTAAGGCCGGCTGTGGCGGCGCTATCTGCGTCGTTCCCTTCTTGAAGGCATCACCATGGAGAAGTTCAAGGCCACTCTCTGCTACCTCCGGGGAAACCCTAGATCGGATGAGCGGATGATGGCGGCGCTCTGGTGTCGTTCCTCCTTTGGGGGCGTCATTCTTTGGAGGTACACACGTGATCGAGGGACCAGAGGACGGATTCTTTGGTGGAGCGGTGATTCATCCTACACACTGATGGCGACGGATTTTGACGGCGTGGCGCAGTGCAGATTCGGAGTTCGCTGTGGGAGGATGGACTCGCACAGGAGGAGGACGATGTCGGGCGACGTGGTGGCGTCGATGGCAGAGAGACCTGGCACGGTACATGCAACAGTACAGCTCTGAAGATGGATTAGTGGCAGGTGGCTGCGGCAGCCTCATACCCGGCAGGCGTCCTGATTGAGGAGTGCGCCGGACTGGTAGATGCCCCATACCAGGCAGGCGTCCTGGTTGGGACCTCAGGTCTTAAATGTTTAGATTTGGCTGCCATGTCTGTTTGGTATTAAGCCCAGATTATCTGCGCCCCTTCATCAATTGGATAGGTGTAGCAACAGTTGTTGCTTAGACAGTGGCTTTAGTCTTGCTGTTGTTTGGTTTTATAAGGTCTTGTGAGAATAATTAATAAAGTGGATGTATGCATCGCCAAGATGCAGAGGCCGGGGGTCATCCTCCTTTTCTAAAAAAACTATTTAGATATATAGAATGTGTTCGTGGATGCAATAATTGTAATACATGCATGTGTGACCACTAAATCATTAAAAAAAATATACATTGGTTTGTTTTTCGTCTCTTAATCCTTGCATTTAGCGATTTATTGCACCTCAACCTAAGTACAAGTGATGGAAGACAATAAAAATGGGGCATAAAAACGGAAAGACAGAAAAATGTGTTAGGCCATTTAAATCAAAAGAAAAGCAATGCATTTGGATTGTTTAACCCACTGTTAACCTTGGCCCTACTGGAAAGCATTTATTAGCAGCAGGGTTAGCTGGATAATTTTAGGGTACTTTCAATGCGGACCCTCAAAATGCACGCTAATATTCAGACCAAAGCGTACGAATGCTGTAAAACCATTCAACACGGTGCCACATTGGTCCGCAGATATGTCCCCGTGTTCGTATTTCCACAAACCGGATGCAAACCAGATGGAGCTTTATGAGAGTTTGGACGTCCGCCACATATGCGTTTGACCCCATATCCGTTGCGCGTCCAAACCAAAACTTTCTCCACACGAAACAGTTGTTATGCATTCATACCAGTCAGGCCGCTCTAGAGTGGCCGTGACTCGATGGCATTGGTGCCGGTTAGAGTGACGCGACCGGACGAATAGGATGTCGCCGTTTCAATGCCGACGCGGCGACGGAGAAGCCTACTCCATACGGTGAGCCACATTGAAGCTGGCTTTCCGTCTGTTCGGCTGGTTGCAGCTATTTAAGCTCGACTTGGCGTCGTCCATGCCATATCTTCTATCCTCTCCTCTTTGCTCACCACTATCGTTTCCTCCTCTCTTCTCCGCGACGATGTTGAAGTCCTGGTTCTCCGTGCCGGCAGATGGCTCCGGATGTCCTTCTGGATCCGGATCATGGCGCCGTAGTCGCTCTTCGGGGCCATCATCCTCCACCCAGCTCTTCTAGGGAGGATGAGATCATCCTCTCCTCGAGTGATGAGGAGGAGCAAGAGCCTGACGAGTGATATTTTTGCACTCATTTCACCATTATTTAAACTGGATAGTTCCGGGGGTTTCGAGAAATCACTTCGATATTGCTACTAATGACTAATGAATGAAAATTGTGAAATACATTTATTAAATGTGTTTCCATGGGAAATGGACCAAAAGAAGGAAGAGACCCATCATATATATGGAAATACCAATTGTGGGAACAAAGCCAAGTCAACTGGGGGTGCAGAAGAGGCAACAAAGCGATCGACGATGTTTGGCATGACTGCGGTGCAAACTCCTTTTTACCGGAGGCGGGATGTACCGGAGCCGCATCTGCCGTTGGCGTTGTTTGCGATTCGTACTGCTCGATGACCCACATGTTTGTATATCAGTGTATTCCATCTTCTGGGCCGTTGTATTCACCATTACGTCAAATCAATGGCAGATCGATGGGACACATGTTAGGTGAGGGAGAGAGTCTATCCTGATGTTGCATGTGGTGCCGTGGTACAAATCCTTTCCTTTTATTTTCTCTTTAGGATTTTCAATCATTTCTATCTTTTAAACCATACTGTTATTTTTGAAATATTTTATATATTTGAATCCCTGAAGCCAAGAGCTTTAGTATAAGACCAAATTTGGATGCATTTCAAACATGTTTTAATTTCAACATTTCAAATGACTGAAATTAGGTTTCTGAAACAAGCGAAATATGTTTTTTGGAGTAATTGAAATTAGTTTTTTTCATTGAGTGAAATCAATTTTGAAATATGTTTTCTCAACTGAGTGAAGTATGTTTTCTCAACCGTGTGAAATTATTTTCTTTAGATGAGTGAAATTTGTTTTCCATACACATGACACATATTTCGGCGTGAAATATGTTAAATATAGTGAAATGTGATTTCTAAAATGAGTGAAATCTAACTTTTGTAAACGGGTGTAATGTGTTTTCTGAATCTAGTGAAATGTGAAACCTACTGAAATTTTGCCGTTTATATATTTGAATTCCTAGCAACGAGACCTTTTGAACAACACCAATCTTCAATGCATTTAAACTAGTTTCAGTTTTGCCTTTTCAATCAAATTTATGTTGAGTGAACTATGATAAAAATCTGTGGTGTGAAATTAGTGAAATTATTTTTGAACTGAGTGAAATATAGTTTTGAAGCGAGTGAAATTATTTTACAAATGATAGTTCTTTTGAAACAAGTGAAATAACCTTTCTAAAATAAGTGAAATTCATTTTTTGAAGTGAGTGAAATCTTTTTTTTCATACACATGACAGATGTTCCGGTGTGAAATACGTGGAAGTTTTTATTTCAAAGTTTGAAACTAGTTATTTGATACAAGTGAAATATGTGTTTTAAAATGAACAAACTCACTTTTCCAAAATAAGCTTTTTTACTGAGTGAAATATGTATTTTCAAACAACTGAAACTTGTTTTCTTAATTGTGTGAAATTATTTTCTCTAAAATGAGTGAAATCGGTTATTTGAAATATGTGAGATTGTTATTTTTCAAATATACGAATCATGTGTTTTTGAAATACGTGAACTTAGCGAAATATGTGTTCTGAAATAAGTGAAATCGGTTTATTTGTAATAAGTGCAAGTGTTTTCTCAAAGGAGTGAAATGTGCCTTTTCAAATTAGTGAAATACTTTTTTCGAAGAAGTGAAATACTTTTTTCTGAATTAAGTGAAACAGGTTTTTTGAATTGAGTGAAAGCAATTTTATGACAAGTGAAATTATTGTTTGAATGAGTGAAATGGTTTCTTGAAATGAGTGAAATATAATTTTCGAAACGAGCAAAATCTGTATTATGAAGCGAGTGAATTCGTTTTTGCAATTGAGTGAAATTGGTTTCTTTAAATAACTAAAATGAGCTATTTAAAACGAGTGAAATCAAATGGGTGAAGTTAGTTTGTAAGTTCCATATTCCAGTTTGTGAAATGTGCCTTTTCAAAATAGGGAAATACTTATTTTGAATTGAGTGAAATTATATTCTTTCGAACTGAGTGAAACAGCAAAATTATAACTAGTTCAAATGTATCCTTGATTGATCTTGTTCTGAAGATCTTCTCGCTACCAATTATAATATATTAAAAAAATTAAAAACAGGGTTATGGTTCAAAACATATTTATCATCCAAAGTTTTAGTATGAAAGTAAATAGAAGTCTTCCGCATGGAGAAAGAGAGAATACTTTAGAATAGATGTACTCTCCACACACTGCCTACCATGCAAAAAGCTGCACACATGGGTCTATGTCAGTACTTGTCAGTTGTATTCAGCGAGTATAAGAGTTTGCATGTTTATACTGTGTCAGATGGCATCAATCTTGACGACATGCGTGGATGGTGGATTAAGCACCAGTACATCCCAACTCCGGTAAAAAAAAAACTTTTTCGATGACTGCGGCTGCTCATGCCAGCCACCAGGAACGCCATGACTTCTATGTGAACACACTTTATAAAGGGTGGCATGCCTAATTCATGAAGGAGGAACCACTAAAGCATGAAGCTATACCAGAGAAGGCATTGACAAACCCTAGCTGCTGCCATTTCGCATCTCATCTCCATGCCACCATCACCATCACCATCGTAGCTATTCTCCCCCAACTTAGCCATACTTGAAATGGTTGCATCAGAATCAGCAAACATTGTAAGACTATTTATCAATCAATCATCCATCTTTATGTCATCTACAATATTTTCTCCTAGTGATCCGATCGCGATGTGAGAGTAGTTTCGTAAGACAATGGGTTGAGGCATGACCTTGCAACCATATGTATTTGTGCACACGATTGTTTGGATGACTTTGCTAAATTGATGTTGTTTGCATGTTTGATTCCTAATGGAGTTGTCTTTCGTCTTTTTCTTGTTCTAAGGCCCCGTGGGTACCAAGGATCCCAGAGATTGATCGCGAGGATGCATGGAACGCTATTCTGAAAACTAGTAACAAAAATGATTAATACGGTAGCGGAAAGCAATCTTTGGGGATATATGATGTGTAGTTATAAAATGCCCAATGTTTTTGTCTGGAGAAGTACTTAACAACCGGAAACCCTATGCAATGGTAAGGGCCAGTGGTTGGACAACTAACTCTCGATGCAGGTCATGAACCAGTCTTGAAGTACTTTGAACATATCCACCATTTCATCGCGTTGTGAGTACAACGTAATAGGTGTCTATCATAACTATGTTGTAAATCAAGACGAGGTCCCACACACAAGTATAAGGTTGTAAGTATAAGTCCCCCGATCCATGCATATTTTCGTGTCATAGTTTACATAGAAAAGGTTATCTAAAAGGTCTGGGATGCTAGAAACTTGTGCAAGAAAAATAAGTTGCTTGAATCTTTGTCATAGAGCACCACCGGTAAGGGAAAGTGCAAGGCTCCTAGGTCAGGATCGGCGTTGGCTGATGCAGCCCTGTGCATGGCGCAGGAGGAAGCCGAGCGGCTCCTCCGCGATCGCCAATCGGCGGTCGGGCAAGGCTACCACACCCTTCTGTCACTTGAAGGACCACTCCATGATGGCACATACGGCGACTGAGGTGTCGCCGGCCAGCCCAGCAAGGCATACGAGGTCATCGTCCGCTACAAATTAGTTTAGTTCTTTAAGATTTAGTTGGATGGACGAAATATCGTCTGGTTTATATAAATTATATCAAATTTTTGTCTGTTTGTGTGAATTTATGTCGTGTTTGTATGATACGTGTTTGTGTGGTTTAAATTATGTTTGTATTGTGGTTGGAGGCTTGGGACAAGCATTGGATGGCTGTCCACATGGGTGTCCACGGACGTGTCCATGAACAAATATTATGTCTCTTCTGGGACCGCGTTGGAGGTGCCCTTAGAATACCTACAGCCGGGCTCCCCAAACTTATTGGTCGGACGGCCAGTCAATGCACACCACGAAACCGTGACCACGCCGGTGTCCCCAAACCAATTGCAGACGTCCAGACTAATCGGCACCTCTTAAATCCTGCCCAAATCTAGGTTGGGCATGGGGAGGCCCATACATGCTCTGCTGCTTCTGCCACGTCGGACCAGCTCACTCAGACCACACAAATATCCCCACTTCGAATGAACCCTAGACCATAGTCAAAGCACAGTCCACTCCACTCTCTGTCTCCTCCTCTCCACGTCGTCTCCTCTTCCGATTCATGTTGAGCTCCGGCACCACAACGTATGGCTGCGGATCCAGTGGCGATGACCCCGCCCACTGGAAGTCGCTCCTGCGCGAGGTGGATTCAGACAACAAGGAGGAGCTCGCTGTCCGCATTGCGTTGCGCCGGTCACGGCTGAACATGGGCCTAAGTGGAATCTTTGGCTTGACGTCGTCCCATGTAGCCCGACGATGAAGTGCTGACAACTACGCCGTCCCGTCGCATCCACGCAACTCCGGGCGCTCCTTGCCCCTCCCTCTCCGCCATCCCTCTCCAACCCTCCTCTACGTGATCCTGCTTGCATCCCCGGCCACCGCTTGGTCCTCGTGCCCACTTTGGCGGCGCCGCGGATGCGGACGACCAAATCTGAGACGCGCGCGGCCCGCTGCCTAGAGGGAAAGGGTGGCGGTGCCAGAAGCGATGTGCTCCTGCTAGTCTCGCGTGAAGGCGCCAATAGATCTGGATGACCAACTCATTGCGCAGGTCCTCCACCGGTCGCTCACCACGACGGAGACCGACGCATGGTGTCTCCACTGCAAGAATGCCATGGTGCACCGGCTCACCATCGAGCAGTTGGAGCGCAAGACTGTGGCGGATGAGACGACTAAAGCTAAGGCCGCTTGGCTGGCGAAGGAGCAACAATGTCTGGTCCATCCGCTGACCGGCATCATCTCCTCCTCCGATGACTCCGTCGGCACCGCCCTCCGCCGCCAATGCCTACACGGATGGGTACAGTCGCACCGGGACCGCAAGAGGAAAGGGCTAGCAAGGAAATGGTGATTTCCGATGCCATGTCATCTCCGTTTTAGTTTAAATCTGTGTTCGTTTAGCTATGATGAATTGCATCTTTTGGTTTGATGAACTGTGATGCTATGTCTCTATGCATTGTGAATGTAGGCCTCTTTTGTTGATATGTTTCGTGTGATGAGATCAACGTAGTTTTGTTCACATCGCATGGATAGCATGAATTTGAGAGGTCGAATTTAAGGAATACAGTTGTGAGTGCGAGTATTTGAGGGGTTACCGTCCTTTTCCCCGGACTTATAGGGGCTGAATTAGCTACTCCCTCGTTTCTAAATATAAGTTTTTTTAGATATTTCTATACAAACTACATGCATGTATAGACATATTTTAAAGCGTAGATTTACTCATTTTATTCGGTGTGTAGTGCCTTGTTGTAATCTACTCCCTCTGTTCCTAAATATTTGTCTTTTTGGAGATTTAAAATGGACTATCACATACGGATGTATATATATATATTTAAATTCATTCATTTTGCTTCGTATGTGATCATTTGTTAAAATCTCTAAAAAAACAAATATTTAAGAACCGAAGGAGTAAGAAAGCTGTAGATGCTCTCAGCTGAGCCGGACCTGCATTCCGCAACGGGTGCTGTCGGCGCGGTGGGCGGCACTACTACCCTTTGCGCAACAGTGCCGGACTGCCAGTGCCATGAGCCAGGTTTCAGCCTAACCCGTTGGCCCCACCATCTACACCGTACGTATGCATATTATTCCTAGTTTTAGTTTCCAGGTTTCAGCCTAACCCGTTGGCCCCACCATCTACACCGTACGTATGCATATTATTCCTAGTTTTAGTTTCCAGGTTTCAGCCTAACCCGTTGGCCCCACCATCTACACCGTACGTATGCATATTATTCCTAGTTTTAGTTTCCAGGTTTCAGCCTAACCCGTTGGCCCCACCATCTACACCGTACGTATGCATATTATTCCTAGTTTTAGTTTCCAGGTTTCAGCCTAACCCGTTGGCCCCACCATCTACACCGTACGTATGCATATTATTCCTAGTTTTAGTTTCGCCACGTACTATGTACTACTACTCGTTTCCTTTCCTTCCTCAGAGCATGGTGTATCTTGTAGAGATTCAGAATGATTGCGTAAATAACTGCGTGCCCCCCCCCCCCCCCCCCCCTAAAAAAAGATTGCTTGGTTTCTCCATGAACAGTGCATTTCGCTTTTACAGGAATGTGTTAGACAAGCAATCATATAGATGTGGTAAATATATTGTTGCGGGATCAGTCGCAATATATTTCAATGAGATTTAATTATGTGGAATATAAAATTTTAGATTAATATCAAGTGAAACAAAATTAAAAATACATTTGACTTATTATATTTGATTATGTTTAGCTGTCAAGTATTTCTTGAATATAAGTAGAATAATTAAATAGTTTCACAAAAAAAGTAGAATAATTGAATAAAAAATATTTTTCATGCATAGTTGCATGTTGAGGCGGGTCTTATCTCATCTATAATTATATGATAAATGTGGCATGCTTGGATGTTGATACAAATAAGTTAGTTTGGGATCACTCGTAGTAATTCTTTCTAGTAGCTAATTAGTACTCCGATATACTATTTCTATATGCATGCGTAGTGTGAACGCTATTTTTAGCCCATTCCATAACCAATAGATAACCAATAGAAATATTAGTGTTACTAAATAATTATTTCAGTTTTTTTGAATTTTGGTCAAATCTGGTCAAACATTGGTCAAATCTGGTCAAACATTGGTCAAACTATGGTCAAACTGTGGTCAAACTACTTATTCAAGAAATATTAGTGTTACTAAATAATTATTGTTTTTTAGAACAATAGTTTCAAACTCAAACGGTGAAATGTGTGACTTCATGCTCAAGCTAAATTCCTGAGGGTTAATAGGATTGACATCTTACTATTGTCAGGAAAACAACAAGTGCAAACTTGGAAACGAGGAAGAATAGAACCCGGAAGTTAAGCGTGCTCAGGCTGGAGTAGTGAGAGGATGGGTGACCATCCGGGAAGTTAGATGATTTGAAATGATGAGGGGTGATTAGAGATTAGAGGTTAAATTGAGCAGTGATGATGGGTGATTAGAGATTAGAGGTTAAAATATTTCAGAAATTTATTTTTGTGAATTGGGTCTATGCTGCTCATTTTTTAATGTATTAAAATTTCTCGTAATTTAGGCTAATGTGATCATCAATCATTTCATGCATAAAGTAGCAAGCACTTGACTGATCAAATTTGCTCCAGATGAAATGCATGGTCAATCGGGTATTAATAAACTTCAAGGTGTACAAATACAAAAGGAGATGTTAGTGGGAGCGAACACATAGGAGTAGTGGACCAGTATGTGGTTGGATGGTTAGGAGGATAATGGTATCCCCAGCCTAAGACTAGTCACAATGGGGAGTAATTTAGACTAGTAACATCACATTTTACTAGGTTATGTTACTACCTCCACAATGGGTAGTAATATATGTGTGTTGTCATGTTATGGTTCATTTATTAGCCTATAGACTCATATTGTCTTGGTATGTGTGATGTTACAATAACTAGCTAAGTTACCACCATCACCTCTCTCATCATTAAATATGTGCCACATAAGTAAAATTATCTTGAAAAGTGTGATGTTGCAAGTGATGTTACTCCCACTGTGGCCAGCCTAACAGGGTTCAAGTCCTAAACTTGATATTGGTGCCCGTGTTTGTATTTATTTCAAACTTTTCGGTGATGTTCATTCAGTGGGAGGTGACATTTCCATCACACAGCCTATGATGATTTCGTCAATCTCAAGATGCTACGCCAGCTCAGTCTCTTGGAGGTACTTATAGGGATACGATGTGTGTGCGTTCATAGAGATGATTATATGCTCATATATAGTGACTTCGGTTGTCTATGTTAAGAAAAAACACGCAGGCAGCACGTGACTTGAAGAAAACACACACCCTTTGCACGACACTCTAAAATAGCACACAAATTAAGTGAACGATGCAACGTGGCAAGCGACCTAAACGACCAAGTATCTGCAAGAAGCTTCTCGGATGCCATGAGGCTAGACTTTGTTCTCCTGGCAACTCACACGTTTGCCTTTTTCTTTGACTGATCGAATATACCCCCTCCCATCTAAAATAAGCGTCACAGTTTTACATTAAGATTCAAACCTCAATGCAAAACTTTGACTCTTATTTTGAATCAGAGGGAGTATTAGATACTAGTAGTACCATTTTTCTCTCTCTAAAAACGTGTCTTGTTAATCAATGAGATTGCATTTCATATAATATAAATTTTGCTAAATTTAGTGAATTTAAATTAATTAGTTTCATTTTTATCATCATCAAAGGAATGCATGTCTAGACGGACACGCATGCACATATATAACTTAACAAAGAGTACACACTGATACGGATTTTCCCGATCGAGCGTGGCTGCAAAAAATTACAGGTCTGTCGTTTTTCCTATAATTGATACGAATAATGTACTGCCAAATAATTATTTTAAACTATACATGATGATACTAAGTTTAAGTCAGCTGTACAAGTATTTGAGAAGACCAGATGATTTAATTTTCTTTTGGGCCACAAAATTACTGCATTTTGTCTCTCGAAAATGTTTATTTAATTAATTAGTGGGATTGCACATTCATAAATTAAAATGCACATGTGCTATATTTAGCTGAATTTATTGTTGCGTGCTCAAGCATTTCCCCCTCCATATAACTTAACATATTATGTATTATGGATTGTAGAAATATTCCACAATGTTGCAATGGTAGGTAGTATTACAACAGAAAGCGTGCTCCCAGGATCTAATAAAAAAAAGGTAATTTCATGTTAACCCTATATCACATTTGGCACCTATTGGGGAGAGAAATTTAAGACTGTAAAATTTCTCAGCCCACTCACGATTTGGGCATTTTTGGCTGTCGGATGTCGTACTTTGGATATTCTTGGCCATCCGCTCAACTTCTGGTCGCGCACTGGGCCACTTGTCCTAAAAGGGCTGCTATTCTGGAGCAAAAATCAAAGCATGTGGTTAATTGGGCCATGTACTATACACAGACAATTTTCTCAACCTCGCTCGGCCGCCACCCTCTCGTTTTGTAACCCATTCTCACCCACTCACACAGCCTCATCCCCTCCCCGAGATCTCCCGTCCAAGCGGCCTGGGCGAAATAGCCGCCCGATAGCGCCGCCGCTGAAGGAACCTCAAGCAGCGACACCCTTCCCCTTCTCTCGCTCGATCCGCGCATAGGTAGGCGATGGATCAGTCCTCTCTTCCTCCATCACCCCCTTTCTCCTTCACCTCCATGCTGCTACCTCTCCATGTCACCTTCCCGTCCTGCCGCTCTATGCCGATCGATGGTGAGAGGCAGATGAGAGGATGACAACCCGAGAATGGGAAGGTGAGTCGAGGTTGAATAGGGTTGGATGCCATGAAGTGCCTTCCCTTATCTTGCTCCTCTCTTTTGAACGACTTCCCCAGCCTGGCACATGCACTCTATTGGTGGAACCAACAGGGACCTCCCATTGGCCTTCTATAGGTTCGAACTTTGTTTGTATCTGTAATCGTATGTTAACATGTTGCATTGCAATTTTTTTGATAATTTGCTCACTAACATGCAACTATATATAATATAGTTTTTATCAGGTGATAGATATTCTTAATTGTTTTTATGGATTAGATGAACATGTCACCAGCATTGGTTAATTGGCAGGTAAAATAAGAATATTATGTGGTAAAACTGACATGCTAACGATGTTTCAGATCTTGTATTCTGCCACCATCATCTACTTTGGGTTGTGATCTCGCTTTCAAATTCTAATTTACCTCCTATATTTTAATTATTGAGGTGTTCTAATTATTGTGAACATTATAAATTATCGTTTAGTTATTGCTAACATTTTTGTTTCTATCTATGTATAAGACTGAATTGTAAAAATAAATAATGCATTATGCCTTATTCATTTGTATTCTACAATTGTTCATTATTTTAGACTTGCTCATAGTACGTCTACTTGAGATTCTTCTGAGTGCCTTATATGAGTACTTTATTAAATTTGCTATTGTTAATACAACCAAAATGAAGGTGTAACCTGTATCGTTGTTCTGCTTAGGAAGCCCTCACTTGGTTAAAGATGATGGCCATTTGTGTGTATTTGTGTTCTAATTTTTCGTTGTGATATTGTGGGTGCATGATGCTAGTATACCGGACTCTTATTTGGATTTCAATACAACAAGATATCCTATGCAAGGTTTCATGTTCCTATTGTAGTTTAATCTTTTGCTACTTGGAGGAGAGTAGAGGGAAGGCATCCCATTTCATGATTCAGAGGACTCGTGTTATGTCTTTTATTGTCTTGCAACTTCTTCATGTTTACATGTCACTAATTAGAAGCAAAGATGCCTAGAGGCACCTGACTTATTCTATAGTTATGCTCAATCAATGGAGTTGGCTAGGATGCTCTAAAGCTCTGCTTTCGAGGTACACCCTTATAACTTTATGGATTCCAAGGAATTTCATAGTGATATTACTCAACAAGAATTCTTATATAACTCGTCATTTTAATTCTTAAAAAGTTGAATTTTGCGCAAGACCAGTGAGCTCTAGTCAATTTGAGGAGACTGGTGAGCTAGAGGACTATCAACTCAATGTGTATATGTATTACTTTACACTGAAAAATGACCAGAACTATCAATTATGAAAAAGAGGTTCAATCTAATAGCTCAGGTAAATCCTTGGATTTAGGTTGCCCATGACATGGTGTAACTTTGGTGGGGAAACTGCTACTTTGACAAAAAAAAAGGATGCCATAATATCAGTGTATTGTTAGCCAGAAAATCAATCTCAAGCTTATAATTTCTAGAAATTTACGGATTTAATTTGTGTAGATCTTGGTAGATTCAAAACTTATGGAAGACACTAATGATATGCCTGGTCATTGAGGAGTTCAACTTCGCTATGAATGAGGACAAAGAGCTAGGTGATGATACCCATTGATGTTGAATGCTTCAGGTAAATGTATTATTACCATAGTTTTAAATAGCCGGCTATAGCCCCGCTATAGCTGTTTGAGGGTGTTGCCGCTAAATGATTTCATGTACAATTTGCCGCTATAGCTCCGCTATAGCCCAGCTATAGCTGTTTTTTAAGGGTCGCCGCTAAATGCCATAGCCCGCTATTTAAAACATTGATTATTACCCTGCATTTTCGCATGGTCATGTGGGTTTGAAGATGGACCTTATTTGACTATAAAGTTGTGCACACTTCACTTTTAACATA
The DNA here is from genome assembly GCF_056163025.1 of Triticum urartu. NCBI lineage: Eukaryota > Viridiplantae > Streptophyta > Magnoliopsida > Poales > Poaceae > Triticum > Triticum urartu. The sequence goes on along the minus strand of NC_141875.1, from coordinate 113,603,800 downwards.
TATGACCATGCAGATAACTTATATGTTATTGGGTTGCAAACATCCTCCTTCTGTCGCGGTGATGCATAGTGCATTATTATTTTATAGTATTCCTTTACACTGATCTTCTAATATGATAAACATTTAAATGCAGACATGAAGTATTTTTATGCGAGCAATACAACAACAAGCATTTTTAGGTGGTTTAGAAACTTCTGTCAGTTGTTTCCCTTTATGGTGTTCAGGTTATAAAGTAAAATCAATATCTTTTGCTGGCTCACCATTTTTATTTGTCAATTTTCATATTATAAACCTAAGTATGTCTCTTATTTTTTTCGAAATAACATTATCAAAAACTACCCTGCTACTCTTTCGAGGTCACATAAATACATCATTTAGTTGGACAGATTATGCAAAGTACATGATAATAAACAAGATCCATACTGATTGATTATGCAGTGAAGGTTTTCTCCTAAAATAGTGAAGGTTAATCTAACATTTCTGAAGACGGGTAAGAATGATCTTCCCAGATAGAGTGGGGTCATGCGATGATCCATTTTCTTACATATACTTTTGTTCTCTCCTGTGAACTTACAAGAACTAGAAAACCAACCTATTTTTGTCAAATTTCAAAAGCATGGACCTATTTTTTCTTTCTTTGTGTACACTTCTCACGTTGTTCCTATGATAAGCACTTTTTGCTAATATGCATCTCATGATTAGATGTTTCTTGGCTGATAGTATTCTTAATAAACCTTTAAAACAAGGGGTTTTAGATACTCAATATAATGGTTAGCAATAATGGTCTGGCGCTCAACATAATTGTCTTGTATTAAATAAATAAAATTACTTTACTTTCACCAATTTATCACCCCTTTTAAAATATTTATTGTCAATTATGAAATAGGTCAAATCAAATCATGAGCAAGGACCAAGGTTTACAAAATGATCAATTTATAAATTCAAATGAGATGTCAATATAGGAAAATCAACAACAAGCGTGTCTTATGATGGGAAAGAACAATGAGCAACCATTAGACTAAATAAGAAAAACCAAGATCAAACAAGTTGATGTGTGTGTTTTCGATTTCAGTGACAAGGGAGATTGTTTAAGGCTGATTGTACAACGTGTGTAGAGTTGTGTTTTTTACGTTACAATATGATGTTGTAGCTAAAACTCTTAGCAGGTTAGAATCACATTTTAGTAACTGATCTTATAACTACAGTACACACATTACACTGCGGTGCTTTGCAGGGGCGGAGCCAGGATTTAGACATGGGGGGGGGGGGGGGGGGGGGGGGGGAGACGACGGTAAAGCTAATTTTTTTTATGTCTCACGAACTATCGAAGAGTTCTTTATCCACATACTCACTCACATTTAACTTTGCGTGGGCGGGCACGCATAAAGCATGTCTAGCTATAGCTAATAGTATTGAATAATTCCACATACGCAGCACGTAGATGATGTTCTCCAAAATATGGCATAAAGTATCTTGTTACAAAACATTATCATATTTATTTTTAAGATATATGAACATGCATGACCAATCGTTGTATGTATAACTGAATGGCTTGATTTCGCTTGCACTCGTACAGTTTTGAAAGGAAAACCATCAATGCCTGGGACAACACTCAAATTTACTTGATAGTTACTAACGTGTAGACATAGTTAAACATAAAAAAAAATCAAATTGCGTGTGATCAAGGTCGCCAAAATACATACCTTATATAGAGAATCAAATCCATCCCCTCCCCGTCCCATGCATGTGCTCGTCATAACAGCTGGTCAGTGTGTAGGCAGGCATGCGACCAAATCGCTGGTTAACTTTGCTCAACGAAGCATCGAGGGATCCGTGCTTCCTAAAGATTGCTTGTGCCTGTGCCCTAGCGTGGAGATGACGGCTAATAGCAACGCTTGATTAAGCCCTGGGTGTGGGCGGCGGCGGCGGCAACAGACCGTTGAACAGCACGGAAGAGAAACTGAACGGATGTACGTGTAGATGCGACTATTACGCATGGTCATCGATCGATCAATCGCTGATTGGATTGATGCGTCCATCACGGGAAACCAATGCCATTCTGGGTTATTTGCCATGGGCTTGGGCCAGCAACATTGTTGGATATACCTAGAATAAAGAAGGCCCGTGCCTTTTGCTACCTACTAATGGCCGGAACTAATCAAAGAATACACTGCTATTTAGTACCCGCGCCACTACTAACAAAATAGTAGCAGCGTGTCCATACTACCAACGCTACTAGTATCCTAAATACTAGTAGCGCGCAGTCTTTTCCCACGCCACTACTAACTAATTTATAATTAAAAAAACATAAAATCCACCAATTCCATTTTATGCATACAGTTCCCAGTAAAAACAACAATAGTGAGCACTGCTGGGCTCCTATTTCATGGTTAACCAGAAACCGAAGGAAATAAATCAGCCAAAAAACCTCATTATGCATTGCAACTCACAAATGACCACTTCAAAGAACATGCAAGTATCTATGTCATTAACAATTGCAAACATAAGTTTCTTTTTACTACAATTGTTGTATGTACTATCACACAGTTCCTCATTCTGTTCTCACTCAATAATAAGAAAAATGAAAAGAAAAGATAGAGATAATCTGCCGCAATTGCACTTCGGTGTCATGGATTCAGTCTGCCGCTTCAACATCTCATTATCCGGCAGCACTCTGTCGCTATCTTCTACCTATGAATAAAAATAGACCTTGTCAGAGAAGCAAATGTGAAACCTTATTACAACATGTATGCTAAGTCGCTAACCCATAGAGACAGCTAGAACAAATGTGGAAACTTTCCATGTTGCCGAGTAAGTATATTAACTAGACAAAGTTAGATGACAGTGAAGCTTAAAGCTGCAGTAAGAAATATTAGATATACACATTTTGAAAATCAACCTCAGAAGTGGATACTCTAGTAGACCTGCAAGACCAGATATGGTAGTAACCAAAATCCTATAAAGATTCGAGGTTAAAGATTATAAATCCAATTTGTCATTAGCATAAAAATATTAGTTCCATGAAGAAGTTTGTCAAGAGATATTTTCTAGTGTTTCTAAGACAGTGACTGAAACATAATGAAAGAAAACACGTTTCTGCATTTTAATTAGGGGGAGCTTTAGTTCTAAAATACTGGAACTGTGACTGAATGATCATATATACTATTAGAAAACAGACCAAAATCCCCGCAGAACAAAACAGACCAAAAAAATTAACTTCCTACTTACAGTGGCAAGAAAATCTTATATGAATGTGTTATAATAAATAATGCTAACCATGAAGTCTTCTTCCATATAACAAAGGAGTGACGAAACCAAAAAACCTGTAATTCAAGTACGACATGCAGTTAGTTAATTATTTGCATGTCAACAGTTCTAACGTCTAGCTATAGATCTTCAAAGTAAAGATTGTGAACTCTATTAGACATGATTATATCAATTAGACCAAATAGAAAATAATTCAATATGTTGTATATCCATTAAACGAAGTTCAATCTATCTTCTGATTATTAGTGTTTCAGTTAGGTGATTAGTCCTTCTACGGCCGCTGGTTAATAGGTGAGCCATGACTTTTTACAGTAAAAAATGCAAAGGAAATAACAAGTTAGTATTTTTCCAAATCTAATTATACGGCCACGTTGATCATACCTTACTAATTCTGGCCGGACACTAGTAATACAAGAAAAACTTCCATGCTTTATCGGTGCACATTCACCATTTGATAGTGTGATCATTTGAGATCACTAAATCATCTTCTATACGACGTAGGCCAGTAACATTTACATCAGCTTGCTCACTTGTAGCTGCTGGAGCAACCAAATCATCCTGAGCCAATATAGAGTTGCTGCTCAGGCCAAGAACAACAGCTGTAACAGATTGAGACGTTGACTGTCAGCATTGTGCGTGTTAATTCAAAATGATCCGGTCTCCGGATATCCATTCTGTCACTTTTCGAACACTTTGTGGTGTCAGGTTGGTTACATGCTGGAAGGAAGCATCGAACTTGTTGTTTATTAATATATATATATATATATATATATATATATATATATATATATATATATATGCAAAAACGGGTAGCAATTAGCCTAATCAGTGTCTGTTGGGACGTCAATCCCTGCATAAAAGTGCAGTAGTTTTCTTCAGTGGAATCCTTGTGACATTCCAGTCTTGGTCTCCAATGTGACCATCCAACCAGAGATCTAAATAGTGCAGCATCTACGTACAGAACATGAATAAACTTGATCGATTGCCTTGGGCAAGATAGAGATCTGTGAAGAGGGAGGAAGGAGAGGAGAGGAGAGGAGGGCATACCTCGGCTAGGAGTTGCTGCTGTGCGAGGCGCTGGTGGAGCCGTCGTGTACCTCGCCGGCTCCAACATCCATGCGTGGCGTCGGCCCACAGCAGGGAGGCGTCGGCGGTCTCTTGTGACCTGCGTTGCGTGAGGAATCCGGCCAAATTGAATCAGAAAATGGCAATTCAAATTGAATCGAACAACATCCGGGATCTGGCCAAATCGTGTCCAACACACACACACACACACGCATGAAGGGAAGGTAGGGGGGAGAGACCTCCATGGCGTCAGTCGGAGCACCATCTCCATCTCTCTCCCTCACGCGGGCATACTTAGGAAGACATACGATCGAGGGCGGAGAGACCTCCGGCGGTCGTATGACACGCTCAGGGCGGCGGGCGGGCACGTGCGCGGCGGAGGGGGGCGGGGGCGGGCAGCGGCGCGAGACAGGGAGCGGCGGGCGCGCGGCCGCCGGCATGGCGCACGCGGCGGGGGCATGGGGGCGGACGAACGGAGGGGAGGAGATGGAAGGGAGGCCGGCGGCGAGTGGGTTGGGAGAAGAGAGAAGGTTGGGGATCTGGATCGGGCTTCGTGGTTTTTTTTTGAGACAGACGGGAGTGGGTGGACAGGGACGGTTGGTGGGGTGGGGGTGGGGATCGAGCCGGGGTGGACACGCTTAGTAGTAGCGTGGGGTCTCACCTGCGCTACTACTACTTACTTAGTAGTAGCGCCAGTTTTATACCCCTCGCTACTACTATGGCCTATCCCGGGGGCATTGTTGGAGACCATTTAGTAGCAGCGCGGGTTTATACCCCTCGCTACTACTATCAACTTAGTAGTAGCGCGGTTTTTATACCCCTCGCTACTACTAATTAGCAGTAGCGCTCATTTTTAAACCGCGCTGCTGATAAATTTCTGTGTATAAGGTTTTCCCTAGTAGTGTAGATGTGCAATACTTATGGCATGTCTAGATAGGCTTTAGCAAAACTGTTACTTATTTTGCTTTGTAGTCCCATACTGAAATCTCTACAAAGACTTATATTTAGAAACGTAGCAAGTAATATAGTAGTAACAACTTAGGGAGCTGCTGTCAGCACTACCCTGCCACAACAGACTCACACTATCAATTAATTATCACTTACCTAACTCAAACAACTACGACAAGCTGCCAAATGACAGGTGCTAATTAAATTATGTTATTATGTTTGGGCGACTAGTGCTTTTCATGCAGAACACTTACTACTGCCTAACTAACTTGGTTACTTCCCAAGTTCAACGCAAACTCTACCTAATCAACAGACAGCACGTCCGTGCAATGCAAGATCTCATTATGCATGCCCCCCACCCAATCACATGCACGGGATGAGAATCTCCAGCCTATGCGCCCGAGAAAAGCAGAAAAGCACTCGATCGCAGTCACATGCATTGGGCGGGCAGGGTCAGGCCCAGGTCCGGCGGGTCGAGTAGAAAACAGACAACGGAAGTGAGGAAAAAGAGAGAGCGACTAGTATTACCTGCAAAAGCAAGAGAGAGAAACCACCGATCCGCCTTCAAGTCGGATCCATGTTGCCACCCGCTAGGCTAGCCGGCAGCAAGGTACTCTACTGGTGCCATCAGGGATGGCCCACTGTCCACTTGCGTGTCATCAACGCACTTGCAGGCAACTCCCATCCCCGAATAGTTATTTGCTACTGGTACAACCTTCTTTTGCTGCTGCTGAGTTTAAGCCATGGGTTTGCGACAAAACTATATTATCGTTCCTAAATATAAGTTTTGTAAAGATTTTACTATGGACTACATACAGAGTAAAATGAGTGAATTTACACTCTAAAAAATGTCTATATCCATCTGTAGGTAGTTTTTAATGAAATCTCTAAAAAGACTTATATTTATGAACAGAAGAAGTCTATGGAAGCCATTATATATCTATATCTATATCTATACCTACTAATAAAATAAGGTACGTTTCTCCAATTTTTTCATCAGTTCACCTTTGAAAGTAGTTTATTTATCCGAGGTGGTACTAAACTTTTATACGTCTATCCGCTAGAAAATAAAAAAGATTTATTCAGAATTCCGTCATTGGGCCGCGCGCGCTCCGGCCCAATGAAGCCGGCCCACTTATTATTGCTCATGCAGTTGGGAAGCCATCATTATATATACCATCTAAAAAGACGGTAGGTGTTGCTCAATCCATTGTGCCGTACAGCTCGGCCTCAAAAACAATTTCCGGTCAAGAGTATAGTATTTTGGATTTCAGCCTCCATGGAGGCCGAACTTTTAAAAATTCAAAATTCGAAAAATTCGGTTTCAAACAAATCTGAAAATATTTGTACAAGTAAAAAAAAAGAATGTGAGGTATATGTGTGTAAAATTTCAGGATTAAATACGTTGGAGTGCGACATGTACAAAAAAGATAAATTCATGGTTTGGGAGGATGAATAGTATTATGTGTTAAAAAGTTAGATTCTTTTTTTTTGCACAACCCTCCTTTCAACGTATTTCATCCTGAAAATTTACACACTTGTGCATTATGCCTTTCATCTATCTCTGTATGTTCTTTCAGAGTTTTTTGAAATGTAAAAATATGAATTTGCATGAATTTGAGCATTTGGAAGCCTCCATGAAGCTTAGCCTCCAAAAGCAATTTCCGGTTAAACAAAGACTAAAATAGACAACGGTTGGTTGCATATACAAGAGCATTAGGCCCTGTTTGTTTGGGCTTTTGCTTCTGCTTTTTGCAACTTTTTAACTTTGGCCAAAAAGCCATAAAAGCTTCTAAATAGGTGTTTTTTGGAACTTTTATGGCTTTTGGAGCTCAAATAGATTATATTGATTCATCAAAAGCCAAAAAAACTTCAAAGGCACCTACTTAGGAGCTTTTATGGCTTTTTGGCCAAAGTGGAAAAACCGTAAAAGCAAAAGCAAAAGCCCAAACAAACAAGGCCTTAGACAGCAAATTTGACCTTCGTATATCCCTCATTTGTTCGCGTCGGCAGCCATGCTCCTCTTATCTAAACGTTTAAAATTTCTACAATCTCATGCAACGTAGATTACCATACATAACTAAATTTAACACATAGCATAGCATCGGATAGCATAGGACATAGCAAGTTCATCTTACAAGCCGGCATAAAGTTCACAAATTATAGATCAACTAGATATGATCTATGACAAATACAACTAAAGCATAGATAGTAGGCATAGAGAGTAGACATCGGAGCTCCCACTTCCTTGCCAGGCCCTTCCATATGGTGTCTCCCGAGCAGTGTCGGCTGTCCTCGACGTAAGCGTCGGTGGGCGGAGCATAGTCGTCGCTGGAGGATGAGGGAGGAGGTGAGCATAACTAGACGTCGGACGACCCTGGCCTGCTCCTTGGCGAGGTCGAGATGCAATGCCAATGCTTTTTCTCGCAACGGCGACAGCGGCATCTGTCTCCGTCGTGGTCAAGGAGCGGATGACACTTCAAACGAGCTCGTCCTCTGAGTAGGAGCGTGGGTCTACATGACCACGGATAAACTCGCTAGATCTAGCCATGTCCGCCTACGACGCGATGCGAGCTGCCCGCGCGCCCGACTTGAGGAGCCGGCGTCGCATGCTCGACGGTGATGTGATGTCTACTACACAACCTTCTTCTTGTAGACGTTGTTGGGCCTCCAAGTGCAGAGGTTTGTAGGACAGTAGCAAATTTCCCTCAAGTGGATGACCTAAGGTTTATTAATCCGTGGGAGGCGTAGGATGAAGATGGTCTCTCTCAAGCAACCCTGCAACCAAATAACAAAGAGTCTCTTGTGTCCCCAACACACCCAATACAATGGTAAATTGTATAGTGCACTAGTTTGGCGAAGAGATGGTGATACAAGTGCAATATGGATGGTAGATAAAGGTTTTTGTAATCTGAAAATATAAAAACAGTAAGGTAACTAATGATAAAAGTGAGCGTAAATGGTATTGCAATGATAGAAAACAAGGCCTAGGGTTCATACTTTCACTAGTGTAAGTTCCCTCAACGATACTAACATAATTGGATCACATAACTATCCCTCAACATGCAACAAAGAGTCACTCCAAAGTCACTAATAGCGGAGAACGAACGAAGAGATTTTGGTAGGGTACGAAACCACCTCAAAGTTATTCTTTCCAATCAATCCGTTGGGCTATTCCTATAAGTGTCACAAATAGCTCTAGAGTTCGTACTAGAATAACACCTTAAGACACAAATCAACAAAAACCCTAATGTCACCTAGATACTCCAATGTCACCTCAACTATCCGTGGGTATGATTATACGATATGCGTCACACAATCTCAGATTCATCTATTCAACCAACACAAAGGACCTCAAAGAGTGCCCCAAAGTTTATATCGGAGAATCACGACGAAAATATGTACCAACCCCCATGCATAGATTCATGGGCGGAACCCGCAAGTTGATCACCAAAACATACATCAAGTGAATCACGTGATATCCCATTGTCACCACAGATATCCACGGCAAGACATACATCAAGTGTTCTCAAATCTTTAAAGACTCAATTCGATAATATTACTTCAAAGGGGAAAATCAATTCATTACAAGAGAGAAGAGGGGGAGGAGAAACATAAGATCCAACTATAATAGCAAAGCTCGCGATACATCAAGATCGTGCCAAATCAAGAACACGAGAGAGAGAGAGAGAGATCAAACACATAGCTACTGGTACATACCCTCAGCCCCGAGGGAGAACTACTCCCTCCTCGTCATGGAGAGCACCGGGATGATGAAGATGGCCACCGGAGAGGGATTTCCCCCTCCGGCAGGGTGCCGGAACGGGTCTAGATTGGTTTTCGGTGGCTACGGAGGCTTTTGGCGGCGGAACTCCCGATCTATTGTGCGTTTTGGAAGTTTTTGTTGGGGAACATAGTAATTTCAAAAATTTCCTACGCACACGCAAGATCATGGTGATGCATAGCAACGAGAGGGGAGAGTGTTGTCTACGTACCCTCGTAGACCGGAAGCGGAAGCGTTAGCACAACGCGGTTGATGTAGTCATACGTCTTCACGGCCCGACCGATCAAGCACCGAAACTACGGCACCTCCGAGTTCTAGCACACGTTCAGCTTGATGACGATCCCCGGACTCCGATCCAGCAGAATGTCGGGGAAGAGTTCCGTCAACACGACGGCGTGGTGACGATCTTGATGTTCTACCGTCATAGGGCTTCGCCTAAGCACCGCTACAATATTATCGAGGATTATGGTGGAGGAGGGCACCGCACACGGCTAATAGATCTCAAGGATCAATTGTTGTGTCTAGAGGTGCCCCCCTGCCCCCGTATATAAAGGAGGAAGGGGGAGGGGCGGCCGGCCAGGAGGAGGCGCGCCGGGGAGGAGTCCTACTCCTACGGGAGTAGGACTCCCTCCTTTCCTTGTCCAACTAGGAGAGGGGGAAGGAAGGGAGAGAGGAGAGAAAGGAAAGGGGGGGCGCCCCCCCTCCCTCCTTGTCCAATTCGGACTAGAGGGGGAGGGGGCGCGCAGCCTGCCCTGGCCGCCCCTCCTCTGCTCCACTTTGGGCCTATGAGGCCCATTAACCCCCCGGGGGGTTCCGGTAACCCCCGGTACTCCGTTTTATATCCGATAACTCCCGAAACCATTCCTGTGTCCGAATATAGTCGTCCAATATATCAATATTTATGTCTCGGCTATTTCGAGACTCCTGTTATGTCCGTGATCACATCTGGGACTCCGAACAACCTTCGGTACATCAAAATATATAAACTCATAATGAAACTGTCATCGTAACGTTAAGCGTGCGGACCCTACGGGTTCGAGAACAATGTAGACATGACCGAGACACGTCTCTGGTCAATAACCAATAGCGGAACCTGGATGCTCATATTGGTTCCTACATATTCTACGAAGATCTTTTATCGGTCAGACCGCATAACAACATACATTGTTCCCTTTGTCATCGGTATGTTACTTGCCCGAGATTTGATCGTCGGTATATCTCAATACCTAGTTCAATCTCGTTACCGGCAAGTCTCTTTACTCGTTCCGTAATACATCATCCCGCAACTAACTTATTAGTTGCAATGCTTGCAAGGCTTATGTGATGTGCATTACCGAGAGGGCCCAGAGATACCTCTCCGACAATCGGAGTGACAAATCCTAATCTCGAGATACGCCAACCCAACAAGTACCTTCAGAGACACCTGTAGAGCACCTTTATAATCACCCAGTTACGTCGTGACGTTTGGTAGCACGCGAAGTGTTCCTCCGGTAAACGGGAGTTGCATAATCTCATAGTCATGGGAACATGTATAAGTCATGAAGAAAGCAATAGCAACAAACTAAACGATCAAGTGCTAAGCTAACGAAATGGGTCAAGTCAATCACATCATTCTCCTAATGATGTGATCATGTTAATCAAATGACAATTCATGTCTATGGTTAGGAAACATAACCATCTTTGATCAACGAGCTAGTCAAGTAGAGGCATACTAGTGACACTATGTTTGTCTATGTATTCACACATGTATTATGTTTCCGGTTAATACAATTCTAGCCTGAATAATAAACATTTATCATGATATAAGGAAATAAATAATAACTTTATTATTGCCTCTAGGGCATATTTCCTTCAGTATCCCACTTGCACTAGAGTCAATAATCTAGATTACACAGTAATGATTCTAACACCCATGGAGCCTTGGTGTTGATCATGTTTTGCTCGTGGAAGAGGCTTAGTCAGCGGTTCTGCAACATTCAGATCCGTATGTATCTTGCAAATTTCTATGTCTCCCACTTGGACTAAATCCTGAATGGAATTGAAGCGTCTCTTGATGTGCTTGGTTCTCTTGTGAAATCTGGATTCCTTTGCCAAGGCAATTGCACCAGTATTGTCACAAAAGATTTTCATTGGACCCGATGCACTAGGTATGACACCTAGATCGGATATGAACTCCTTCATCCAGACTCCTTCATTTGCTGCTTCCGAAGCAGCTATGTACTCTGCTTCACATGTAGATCCCGCTACAACGCTTTGTTTAGAACTGCACCAACTGACAGCTCCACCGTTTAATGTAAACACGTATCCGGTTTACGATTTAGAATCGTCCGGATCAGTGTCAAAGCTTGCATCAACGTAACCATTTACGATGAGCTCTTTGTCACCTCCATATACGAGAAACATATCCTTAGTCCTTTTCAGGTATTTCAAGATGTTCTTGACCGCTGTCCAGTGATCCACTCCTGGATTACTTTGGTACCTCCTTGCTAGACTTATAGCAAGGCACACATCAGGTCTGGTACACAGCATTGCATACATGATAGAGCCTATGGCTGAAGCATAGGGAACATCTTTCATTTTCTCTCTATCTTCTGCGGTGGTCGGACATTGAGTCTTACTCAACTTCACACCTTGTAACACAGGCAAGAACCCTTTCTTTGCTTGATCCATTTTGAACTTCTTCAAAACTTTGTCAAGGTATGTGCTTTGTGAAAGTCCAATTAAGCGTCTTGATCTATCTCTATAGATCTTAATGCCCAATATGTAAGCAGCTTCACCGAGGTCTTCCATTGAAAAACTCTTATTCAAGTATCCCTTTATGCTATCCAGAAATTCTATATCATTTCCAATCAATAATATGTCATCCACATATAATATCAGAAATGCTACAGAGCTCCCACTCACTTTCTTGTAAATACAGGCTTCTCAAAAAGTCTGTACAAAACCAAATACTTTGATCACACTATCAAAGCGTTTATTCCAACTCCGAGAGGCTTGCACCAGTCCATAAATGGATCGCTGGAGCTTGCACACTTTGTTAGCTCCCTTTGGATCGACAAAACCTTCTGGTTGCATCATATACAACTCTTCTTCCAGAAATCCATTCAGGAATGCAGTTTTGATATCCATTTGCCAAATTTCATAATCATAAAATGCGGCAATTGCTAACATGATTCGGACAGACTTAAACATCGCTACGGGTGAGAAGGTCTCATCGTAGTCAATCCGTTGAACTTGTCGAAAACCTTTTGCAACAAGTCGAGCTTTATAGAGAGTAACATTACCGTCAGCGTCAGTATTCTTCTTGAAGATCCATTTATTCTCAATTTCTTGCCGATCAACGGGCAAGTCAACCAAAGTCCACACTTTGTTCTCATACATGGATCCCATCTCAGATTTCATGGCTTCTAGCCATTTTGCGGAATCTGGGCTCACCATCGCTTCTTCATAGTTCGTAGGTTCATCATGATCTAGTAGCATGACTTCCAGAATAGGATTACCGTACCACTCTGGTGCGGATCTTACTCTGGTTGATCTACGAGGTTCAGTGGTAACTTGATCTGAAGTTTCATGATCAATATCATTAGCTTCCTCACTAATTGGTGTAGGTGTCACAGAAACCGGTTTCTGTGATGTACTACTTTCCAATAAGGGAGTAGGTATAGTTACCTCATCAAGTTCTACTTTTCTCCCACTCACTTCTTTCGAGAGAAACTCCTTCTCTAGAAAAAATCCAAATTTAGCAACAAAAGTCTTGCCTTCGGATCTGTGATAGAAGGTGTACCCAACAGTCTCCTTTGGGTATCCTATGAAGACACATTTCTCCGATTTGGGTTCGAGCTTATCAAGTTGAAGCTTTTTCACATAAGCATCGCAGCCCCAAACTTTTAGAAACGACAACTTTGGTTTCTTGCCAAACCACAGTTCATAAGGCGTCGTCTCAACGGATTTCGATGGTGTCCTATTTAACGTGAATGCAGCCGTCCCTAAAGCATAACCCCAAAACGATAACGGTAAATTAGTAAGAGACATCATAGATCACACCATATCTAATAAAGTACGATTACGACGTTCGGACACACCATTACGCTGTGGTGTTCCGGGTGGCGTGAGTTGCGAAACTATTTCGCACTGTTTCAAATGTAGACCAAACTCGTAACTCAAAATATTCTCCTCCACGATCAGATCGTAGAAACTTTATTTTCTTGTTACGATGATTTTCAACTTCACTCTGAAATTCTTTGAACTTTTCAAATGTTTCAGACTTATGTTTCATTAAGTAGATATACCCATATCTTCTTAAATCATCTGTGAAGGTGAGAAAATAACGATATCCGCCACGAGCCTCAACATTCATTGGACCACATACATCTGTATGTATGATTTCCAACAAATCTGTTGCTCTCTCCATAGTACCGGAGAACGTCGTTTTAGTCATCTTACCCATGAGGCACGGTTCGCAAGTACCAAGTGATTCATAATCAAGTGGTTCCAAAAGTCCATTAGTATGGAATTTCTTCATGCGCTTTACACCGATATGACCTAAACGGCAGTGCCACAAATAAGTTGCACTATCATTATCAACTCTGCATCTTTTGATTTTAAGATTATGAATATGTGTATCACTACTACCGAGATTCATCAAAAATAGACCACTCTTTAAGGGTGCATGACCAGAAAAGATATTACTCATATAAATAGAACAACCATTATTCTCTGATTTAAATGATTAACCGTCTCGCATCAAACAAGATCCATATATAATGTTCATGCTCAACGCTGGCACCAAATAACTATTAGTTAGGTCTAATACTAATCCCGAAGGTAGATGTAGAGGTAGCGTGTCGACCGCGATCACATCGACTTTGGAACCATTTCCAACGCGCATCGTCACCTCGTCCTTAGCCAATCTTCTCTTAATCTGTAGCCCCAGTTTCGAGTTGCAAATGTTAGCAACAGAACCAGTATCAAATACCCAGGTGCTACTGCGAGCATTAGTAAGGTACACATCAATAACATGTATATCACATATACCTTTGTTCACTTTGCCATCCTTCTTATCCGCCAAATACTTGGGGCAGTTCCGCTTCCAGTGACCAGACTGCTTGCAGTAGAAGCACTCAGTCTCAAGCTTAGGTCCATACTTGGGTTTCTTTTCCTGAGCAGCAACTTGTTTGCTGTTCTTCTTGAAATTCCCTTTCTTCTTCCCTTTGCCCTTTTTCTTGAAACTGGTGGTCTTATTGACCATCAACACTTGATGCTCCTTCTTGATTTCTACCTCCGCGGCTTTTAGCATTGCGAAGAGCTCATGAATAGTCTTATTCATCCCTTGCATATTATAGTTCATCATGAAGCTTTTGTAGCTTGGTGGCAGTGATTGAAGAACTCTGTCAATGACACTATCAACAGGAAGATTAACTCCCAGTTGAGTCAAGTGATTATGATACCCCGACATTTTGAGTATATGTTCACTGACAGAACTATTCTCCTCCATCTTGCAGCTATAGAACTTACTGGAGACTTCATATCTCTCAATCCGGGCATTTGCTTGAAATACTAACTTCAACTCCTAGAACATCTCATATGCTCCATGACGTTGAAAATGCCATTGAAGACCCGGTTCTAAGCCGTAAAGCATGGCACACCGAACTATCGAGTAGTCATCAGCTTTGCTCTGCCAGACGTTCATAACATCTGGTGTTGCTCCTACAGCAGGCTTGGCACTTAGCGGTGCTTCCAGGACGTAATTCTTCTGTGCAGCAATGAGGATAATCCTAAAGTTACGGACTCAGTCCGTGTAATTGCTACCATCATCTTTCAACTTTGTTTTCTCAAGGAACGCATTAAAATTCAACGGAACAACAGCATGAGCCATCTATCTACAATCAAACATAGACAAGCAAGATATTATCAGGTACTAAGTTCATGATAAATTTAAGTTCAATTAATCATATTACTTAAGAACTCCCACTTAGAAAGATATCCCTCTAATCCTCTAAGTGATCACGTGATCCAAATCAACTAAACCATGTCCGATCATCACGTGAGATGGAGTAGTATCAATGGTGAACATCAATATGTTGATCATATCTACTATATGATTCACGCTCGACCTTTCGGTCTCTGTGTTCCGAGGACATATCTATTATATGCTAGGCTCGTCAAGTTAAACCTGAGTATTCCGCATGTGCAACTGTTTTGCACCCATTGTATTTGAACGTAGAGCCTATCACACCCGATCATCACGTGGTGTCTCAGCACGAAGAACTTTCGCAATGGTGCATACTCAGGGAGAACACTTATACTTTGATAATTTAGTGAGGGATCATCTTATAATGCTACCGTCAATCAAAGCAAGATAAGATGCATAAAAGATAAACATCACATGCAATCAATATAAGTGATATGATATCGCCATCATCATCTTGTGCTTGTGATCTCCATCTTCGAAGCACCGTCATGATCACCATCGTCACCGGCGCGACACCTTGATCACCATTGTAGCATCGTTGTCGTCTCGCCAATCTTATGCCTCCACGACTATCGCTACCGCTTAGTGATAAAGTAAAGCATTACAGCGCAATTGCATTGCATACAATAAAGCGACAACCATATGGCTCCTGCCAGTTGCTGATAACTCGGTTACAAAACATGATCATCTCATACAATAAAATTTAGCATCATGTCTTGACCATAGCACATCACAACATGCCTTGCAAAAACAAGTTAGATGTTCTCTACTTTGTTGTTGCAAGTTTTACGTGGCTGCTACGGGCTTAGCAAGAACCGTTCTTACCTACGCATCAAAACCACAATGATAGTTTGTCAAGTTGGTGTTGTTTTAACCTTCGCAAGGACCGGGCGTAGCCACACTTGGTTCAACTAAAGTTGGAGATAATATAGCATGGAGCAATCAAAAATTATAGATATGTTGGAGACGTATCAAGCATCCCCAAGCTTAATTCCTGCTCGTCCTCGAGTAGGTATTGATAAAAAGATAATTTTTTATGTGGAATGCTAGTTGGCATAATTTCAATGTAATTCTTCTTACTTGTGATATGAATATTCAGATCCATAAGATTCAAGACAAAAGTTCATATTGACATAGAAATAATAATACTTCAAGCATACTAACTAAGCAATTATGTTTTCTCAAAATAACATGGCCAAAGAAAGCTATCCCTACAAAATCATATAGTCTGGCTATGCTCTATCTTCACCACACAAAATATTTAAATCATGCACAACCCCGATGACAAGCCAAGCAATTGTTTCATACTTTTGATGTTCTCAAACTTTTTCAATCTTCACGCAATACATGAGCGTGAGCCATGGACATAGCACTATAGGTGGAATGTAATGGTGGTTGTGGAGAAGACAAAAAGGAGAAGATAGTCTCACATCAACTAGGCGTATCAATGGGCTCCCATCAATAGATATCAATGTGAGTGAGTAGGGATTGCCATGCAACGGATGCACTAGAGCTATAAGTATATGAAAGCTCAACAAAAGAAACTAGTGGGTGTGCATCCAACTCGCTTGCTCATGAAGACCTAGGGCATTTTGAGGAAGCCCATCATTGGAATATACAAGCCAAGTTCTATAATGAAAGGTTCCCACTAGTATATGAAAGTGACAACACAGGAGACTCTCTATCATGAAGATCATGGTGCTACTTTGAAGCACAAGTGTGGTTAAAGGATAGTAGCATTGTCCCTTCTCTCTTTTTCTCTCATTTTTTTATATTTTTATTTTTTTATTTGGGCCTTCTCTTTTTTTATGGCCTCTTTTCTTTCTTTTTTTATTTGGGCTTCTTTGGCCTCTTCTATTTATTTTTCATCCGGAGTCTCATCCCGACTTGTGGGGGAATCATAGTCTCCATCATCCTTTCCTCACTGGGACAATGCTCTAATAATGATGATCATCACACTTTTATTTACTTACAACTCGATACTTAGAACAAGATATGACTCTATATGAATGCCTCCGGCGGTGTACCGGGATGTGCAATGACTCATGAGTGACATGTATGAAAGAATTATGAACTGTGGCTTTGCCACAAATACGATGTCAACTACATGATCATGCAAAGCAATATGACAATGATGGAGCATGTCATAATAAACGGAACGGTGGAAAGTTTCATGGCAATATATCTCGGAATGGCTATGGAAATGACATAATAGGTAGGTATGGTGGCTGTTTTGAGGAAGGTATATGGTGGGTGTATGGTACCGGCGAAAGTTGCGCGGTACTAGAGAGGCTAGCAATGGTGGAAGGGTGAGAGTGCGTATAATCCATGGACTCAACATTAGTCATAAAGAACTCACATACTTATTGCAAAAATCTATTAGTTATCGAAACAAAGTACTACGCGCATGCTCCTAGGGGGATAGATTGGTAGGAAAAGACCATCGCTCGTCCCCGACCGCCACTCATAAGGAAGGCAATCAATAAATAAATCATGCTCCGACTTCATGACATAACGGTTCACCATATGTGCATGCTACGGGAATCACAAACTTCAACACAAGTATCTCTCAAATTCACAACTACTCAACTAGCATGACTCTAATATCACCATCTCCATATCTCAAAACAATTATCAAGTGTTAAACTTCTCATAGTATTCAACACACTCATAAGAGAATTTTATTATTCTTGAATACCTAGCATATTAGGATTTTAAGAAAATTACCATGCTATTTAAGACTCTCAAAATAATATAAGTGAAGCATGAGAGTTCATATATTTCTTCAAAATAAAACTACCACCATGCTCTAAAAGATATAAGTGAAGCACTAGAGCAAATGACAAAGTACTCCGAAAGATATAAGTGAAGATCAATGAGTAGTCAAATAATTATGCAACTATGTGAAGACTCTCTAACATTTAATAATTTCAGATCTTGGTATTCTATTCAAACAGCAAGCAAAGCAAAATAAAATGACATTCTAAGAATGGCAAACATCATGTGAAGAAGCAAAAACTTAGGATCAGCCGAAACTAACCGATAATTGTTGAAGAAGAAAGGTGGGATGCCAACCGGGGCATCCCCAAGCTTAGATGCTTGAGACTTCTTGAAATATTATCTTGGGATGCCTTGGGCATCCCCAAGCTTGAGCTTTTGTGTCTCCTTAATTCCTCTCATATCACGGTCTCCCTAAATCTCAAAAGCTTCATCCACACAAAACTCAACAAGGACTCATGAGATAAGTTAGTATAAACCTTGGTGTGCTTTGGGCATCCCCAAGCTTAGGCTCTTGCCACTCCTTATTCCATAGTCCATCGAATCCTTACCCAAAACTTAAAAACTTCACAACACAAAACTTAAAGTAGAAAACTCGTGAGCTCCGTTAGCGAAAGAAAAGAAAACACCACTTCAAGGTACTGTAATGAACTCATTCTTTATTTATATTGGTGTTAAAACTAATGTATTTCAACTTCTCTATGGTTTATAAACTATTTTACTAGCCATAGATTCATCAAAATAAGCAAACAACAAACGAAAAACAGAATCTGTCAAAAACAGAACAGTCTGTAGTAATCTGTAACTAACGCAAACTTCTGGAACCCCCAAAATTCTAAAACAAATTGCTGGACCTGAGTAATTTATCTATTAATCATCTGCAAAAAGAATTAACTAAATAGCACTCTCCAAATAAAAATGGCAGCAGTTCTCGTGAGCGCTAAAGTTTCTGTTTTCTACAACATGATCAACAAGACTTTCCCCAAGTCTTCCCAAAGGTTATACTTGGCACAAACACTAATTAAAAGCATAAAACCACATCTAAACAGAGGCTAGATGAATTATTTATTACTAAACAGGAGCAAAAAGCAAGAAAAAATAATAATATTGGGTTGCCTCCCAACAAGCGCTATCGTTTAACACCCCTAGCTAGGCATGATGATTTCAATGATGCTCACAAAAAAGATAAGAATTGAAACATAAAGAGAGCGTCATGAAGAATATGGATATCACATTTAAGTCTGACCCACTTCCTATGCATAGGGATTTTGTGAGCAAACAACTTATGGGAACAAGGATCAACTTGCATAGGAAGGTAAAACAAGCATAACTTCAAAACTTTAAGCACATATCGGGGAAACTTGATATTATTGCAATTCCCACAAGCATATATTCCTCCCTCATAATAATTTTTAGTAGCATCATGAATGAATTCAACAATATAACCAGCACCTAAAGCATTCTTTTCATGATCTACAAGCATAGAAATTTTATTACCCTCCACATAAGCAAAATTCTTCTCATGAATAATAGTGGGAGCAAACTCAACAAAATAATTATCATGTGAGGCATAATCCAATTGAAAACTAAAATCATGATGACAAGTTTCATGGATATCATTATTCTTTATAGCATACAAGTCATCACAATAATCATCATAGATAGCAACTTTGTTCTCATAATCAATTGGAACCTCTTCCGGAATAGTGGATTCATCACAAAATAAAGTCATGACCTCTCCAAATCCACTTTCATCAATATAATCATCATAAATAGGAGGCATGCTTTCATCATAATAAATTTGCTCATCAAAACTTGGGGGACAAAAAATATCATCTTCATCAAACATAGCTTCCCCAAGCTTGTGGCTTTGCATATCATTAGCATCATGGATATTCAAGGAATTCATACTAACAACATTGCAATCATGCTCATCATTCAAATATTTAGTGCCAAACATTTTAATGCATTCTTCTTCTAACACTTTGGCACAATTTTCCTTTCCATCATACTCACGAAAGATATTAAAAAGGTGAAGCGTATGAGACAAACTCAATTCCATTTTTTTGTAGTTTTCTTTTATAAACTAAACTAGTGATAAAATAAGAAACTAAAAGACTCGATTGCAAGATCTAAAGATATACCTTCAAGCACTCACCTCCCCGGCAACGGCGCCAGAAAAAAGAGCTTGATGTATACTACACAACCTTCTTCTTATAGACGTTGTTGGGCCTCCAAGTGCAGAGGTTTGTAGGACAGTAGCAAATTTCCCTCAAGTGGATGACCTAAGGTTTATCAATCCGTGGGAGGCGTAGGATGAAGATGGTCTCCCTCAAGCAACCCTGCAACCAAATAACAAAGAGTCTCTTGTGTCCCCAACACACCCAATACAATAGTAAATTGTATAGGTGCACTAGTTCGGCGAAGAGATGGTGATACAAGTGCAATATGGATGGTAGATAAAGGTTTTTGTAATCTGAAAATATAAAAACAGCAAGGTAACTAATGATAAAAGTGAGCGTAAACGGTATTGCAATGATAAGAAACAAGGCCTAGGGTTCATACTTTCACTAGTGTAAGTTCCCTCAACGATACTAACATAATTGGATCACATAACTATCCCTCAACATGCAACAAAGAGTCACTCCAAAGTCACTAATAGCAGAGAACGAACGAAGAGATTATGGTAGGGTACGAAACCACCTCAAAGTTATTCTTTCCAATCAATCCGTTGGGCTATTCCTATAAGTGTCACAAACAGCCCTAGAGTTCGTACTAGAATAACACCTTAAGACACAAATCAACCAAAACCCTAATGTCACCTAGATACTCCAATGTCACCTCAAGTATCCGTGGGTATGATTATACGATATGCGTCACACAATCTCAGATTCATCTATTCAACCAACACAAAGGACCTCAAAGAGTGCCCCAAAGTTTCTACCAGAGAATCACGACGAAAACATGTGCCAACCCCTATGCATAGGTTCATGGGCGGAACCCGCATGTTGATCACCAAAACATACATCAAGTGAATCACGTGGTATCCCATTGTCACCACAGATACGCACGACAATACATACATCAAGTGTTCTCAAATCTTTAAAGACTCAATCCGATAATATTACTTCAAAGGGGAAACTCAATTCATTACAAGAGAGAAGAGGGGGAGAAGAAACATAAGATCCAACTATAATAGCAAAGCTCGCGATACATCAAGATCGTGCCAAATCAAGAACACGAGAGAGAGAGAGAGATCAAACACATAGCTACTGGTACATACCCTCAGCCCCGAGGGGGAACTACTCCCTCCTCGTCATGGAGAGCACCGGGATGATAAAGATGGCCACCGGAGAGGGATTTCCCCCTCCGGCAGGGTGCCAGAACGGGTCTAGATTGGTTTTCGGTGGCTACGGAGGCTTCTGGTGGCGGAACTCCCGATCTATTGTGCGTTCTGGAAGTTTTCGGGTACGAAGATATATATGGGTGCAGGAAGTACGTCGGAGGAGCCACGGGGGCCCCACGAGGCAGGGGGCGCGCCCCCCACCCTCGTGGGCAGCCCGTGTCTCCCCTGACGTGCACTCCAAGTTCCCTGGGTTGCTTTCCTTCCAAAAATAACTTCTCCAGTTGATTTCATTCCGTTTCGACTTCGTTTGATATTCCTTTTCTTCGAAACACTGAAATAGGCAAAAAACAACAAATCTGGGCTGGGCCTCCGGTTAATCGGTTAGTCCCAAAAGTAATATAAAAGTGGAAAATAAAGCCCAATATTGCCCAAAACAGTAGATAATATAGCATGGAGCAATCAAAAATTATAGATACGTTGGAGACGTATCATGATGGCACCAGCACCTAGTGTCGACCGAAAGGAGAGGGACAGAGGTGACGACCTGGAGGTCCCAGAGCCCGACACGCGCATACCATAATAAACCAGCGTCACAATGCGCGGAGGAGAAGGAGCTGCCCTATCTGCACGCTACTGGCAGAGGGCAACTCGAATAGCGAGCTCCGCATTCAAATATGCCGTCCGGGCGTTGCTACTTGTGATAGTGTTGAGCTTTCCCCGAAGAGGAAGAGATGAGGTAGTACAGTAGCAGATAGTATTTCCCTCAGTTAAGAACCAAGGTTTACCAAAACAATAGGAGATGCCACGCAAAAAAAATAAGAGGTACATGCACACACAAAAAGCAAATGCTTGCACCCAGCGATGGCAAGAGGGTGGTCAATCCCCTTGGTCTTGACAATTGCAAGAATTAAATCTGATAGTGGTAGATAGATAAAATAAAAAGGGAAATAAAAGTAAATAAATTGCAGCAAGTATTTTTAGGGTTTTAGTAATATAAAATGAATGGACCAGGGGGCCATAGGTTCATTAGATGCATATCTCTCATGAGTGTAACAACGATGGGTAGACAAATTACCGTTGGCCAATTGATAGAAAAGCACATAGTTATGATGATTCTTCATCACATGATCAATATATAGGCATTACGTCTGTGACAAGTTGACCAAAAATCTATCTGCATCTATTATTACTCCACCCCTCGACCGCTATCCAGCATGCATCTTAATGTATTAAGTTCATAAAAAACAAAGTAATGCTCGGAACACGATGACATAGTGTAGACAAACCAAGAACAAATAATATCTTCGAGCCCCATCATTTTATCATCAGTAGCAACAATACAAATATCTGTCTTGCAACTCCTCCTGTCACAGAGTAAAGGACACCACAAGATTGAACCTACTAACAAGCACCACTCCCACTGTAGATAAATCAATCTAATTGGCCAAAAGAGATGGATAGACCGGAGAG
Source organism: Triticum urartu (assembly GCF_056163025.1). Classification (NCBI taxonomy): domain Eukaryota; kingdom Viridiplantae; phylum Streptophyta; class Magnoliopsida; order Poales; family Poaceae; genus Triticum; species Triticum urartu. The sequence goes on along the minus strand of NC_141875.1, from coordinate 113,581,171 downwards.
AAATACATGGCTATAAAATCACACTATATAAATCTCAGAAAATACTCAAATACTTTCAATGAACAATCTGATCATAAACCCAAAATCCATCGAATCCCAATAAACACACCGCAAAAGTTACATCTAATAGATCTCCGAAGGTATCATTGTATTAAAGATCGAAAAGAGAGAGATAAAATCATCTAGCTACAACTATGGACCCGTAGGTCTTGTGGAAACTACTCACACATCATCATGAAGGCGGCAACCTTGATGAAGATGGCCTTTGTGATGGATTTCCCCTCCAGCAGAGTATCGAAAAAGGCCTCTAGATGGGGATCGTGAAAGAATTGAGGCTTGCGGCGGAGATAAAATTGTTTTGTGTCTCGCTCTGGGGGTTTCTGGATTTTATGGAATTTATAATGCTAGAATTGGGTCAAGCAGAGCCTTGTGGGACCCGCAAGCTCATAGGACACGCCTCTCCCTGGGGTGCGCCCCCTGAGCTTGTGCCTGATACGTCTCCAACGTATCTATAATTTTTTTATTGTTCCATCCTGTTATGTTATCAATCTTGGATGTTTTATAATCATTTTATAGTCATTTTTTGGTACTAACCTATTGACATAGTGCCAAGTGCAAGTGCATGTTTTTTTCGTGTTTTTTACATCACAGAAAATCAATATCAACCAGAGTCCAAATGCCACAAAACTTTACAAAGATTTTTTATGGACCAGAAGGAACAAGTTGGGCCCTGGTTGCACCTGAGGGGAGTCCCGAGGAGGGGACAACCCACTGATACATCTCCAACGTATCTACTTTTCCAAAACACTTTTACCCTTGTTTTGGACTCTAACTTGCATGATTTGAATGGAACTAACCCGGACTGATGCTGATTTCAGCAGAACTGCCATGGTGTTATTTTTGTGCAGAAATAAAAGTTCTCGGAATGACCTGAAAATCCACTAAGACACATTTTGGAATTAATGAAAAATACTGGCGAAAGAATCAGCATCAGGGGGCCCACACCCTGTCCACGAGGGTGCAGGACGCCCCCTGCCTCGTGGGACCCCTGGGACTCCACCAACCTCAACCCCAACTCCATATATTCACTTTCGAGGAGAAAAAAATCAAGGAGAACGATTCATCACGTTTTACGATACGGAGCCGCCACCAAGCCCTAATCTTCCTCGGGAGGGTTGATCTGGAGTCCGTTCGAGGCTCCAAAGAGGGAAATCCGTCGCCATCGTCATCATTAACCATCCTCCATCATCAATTTCATGATGCTCACCGCCGTGCAAGAGTAATATCATCGTAGGCTTGCTGGACGGTGATGGGTTGGATGAGATTTACCATGTAATCGAGTTAGTATTGTTAGGGTTTGATCCCTAGTATCCATTATGTTCTAAGATTGATGTTGCTATGACTTTGCTATGCTTAATGCTTGTCACTAGGGCCCGAGTGCCATGATTTCAGATCTGAACCTATTATGTTTTCATGAATATATGTGAGTTCTTGATCCTATCTTGCAAGTCAATAGTCAGCTACTATGTGTTATGATCCAGCAACCCCGACGTGACAATAATCAAGACCACTCCCGGTGATGACCGTAGTTTGAGGAGTTCATGTATTTACTAAGTGTTAATGCTTTGGTCTGGTACTCTATTAAAAGGAGGCCTTAATATCCCTTAGTTTCCAATAGGACCCCGCTGCCACGGGAGGGTAGGACAAAAGATGTCATGCAAGTTCTTTTCATAAGCACGTATGACTATATTCGGAATACATGCCTACATTACATTAATGAACTGGAGCTAGTTCTGTGTCACCCTATGTTATAACTGTTGCATGAGGAATCACATCCGACATAAATTATCCATCATTGATCCATTGCCTACGAGCTTTTGATATATTGATCTTTGCTTAGTTACTTTTCCGTAGCCACTGTTACGATTGCTACAAAAACTACTACTGTTACTTTTGCCACCGTTATTGTTACTTCCATACTACTTTTCTACAAAATACTTTGCTGCAGATATTAAGTCTTTTAGGTGTGGTTGAATTGACAACTCAACCGCTAATGCTTGAGAATATTCTTTGGCTCCCCTTGTGTCGAATCAATAAATTTGGGTTGAATACTCTACCCTCGAAAACTATTGCGATCCCCTATACTTGTGGGTTATCAAGACTATTTTCTGGCGCCGTTGCCGGGGATCATAGCTCTATTCTTTGAGTCACTTGGGATTTATACCTGTTGATCACTATGAGGAACTTGAAAGATGAAAGAACCAAGATTTTTCTCTCAACTACGAGGGGAGGTAACGAACCGCCATGTAGCTCTGCACTTGATTCACCTTCTGTTTTGAGTAAATTTGCGACACCTACACCTATTATTGATTCTGATATGTCACATGTTATTGATGATGCCACTTCTGCCATGCATGATGTTTATGAGGAAACTACTTCTATGCTTGATAATTCCGTGCCATTAGGTGAATTTCTTGATGAACAACTTGCTAGGGTTAGAGAAAATGAAATTATTGAAACAGATAATATTGATGAAAGTGATGATGAAGATTCTCCCCCTAGATATGAATTGCCTGATATGCCCGAGGGTTATGTTACGGATTAAGAAACTGCTAGAGACCTTTTTGCTTGCAAAGATAGATATGATCTTAAGAAACTGTTAGCTAAGTTGAAAGAAAAGTCTTTGGATGCTAGAATGAAATATGACCCTGCTTTTGCTACTTCACCTATCTGTATTTCTGATAAAGATTATGATTTCTTTGTCGATCCTGAGTTAATTACTTTGGTTGAATCCAATCCTTTTTATGGCTATGAATCTGAAACTGTTGTGGCACATCTTACTAAATTGAATGATATAGCCACCCTATTCACTCATGGGGAAAAATTCGTTACTACTATATCCTTAAGTTATTTATGTTCTCGTTAAAGGGTGATGCTAAAACATGGTTTAATTCTCTTGCTGCTGGTTGTGTGCGTAGTCCCCAGGATATGATTTATTACTTCTCTGCTAAATATTTCCCCGCTCATAAGAAACAAGCTGCCTTAAGGGAAATATATAATTTTGTTCAAATTGAAGAAGAGAGTCTCCCACAAGCTTGGGGGAGGCTTCTCCGATTACTTAATGCTTTGCCTGATCATCCTCTCAAGAAAAATGAAATACTTGATATCTTTTATAATGGACTAACCGATGCTTCCAGAGACCACTTGGATAGTTATGCTGGTTGTGTTTTCAGGGAAAGAACTGTTGAGCAAGTTGAATTGCTATTGAATAATATATTGAGTAATGATAATGATTGGACACTTCCTAAACCAACTCCTAAGCCAACTCCAAAGAAAAGGGTATTCTATTTCTCAGTCTTGAAGATATGCAAGAGGCAAAGAAATCTATGAAAGAAAAGGGTATTAAAGTTGAAGATGTTAAGAATTCACCACCTATTGAAGAAATACATGGTCTTAATAACCCGACACAGGTAGTAAAGGTAAATTATCTCTATAGATTTGATGAAGGTGATATTCCTCATAATAAGTCTGCTAGCCAATGCTTCGATGAGTTTGATAATTTTATTGTTAAACAAGAAAACTTCAACGCTTATGTTGGTAGACAATTGAAACGTAATGCTTATATGGTTGAACATTGAGTGATTATATGTCTAGAGTTAAAGGTGACCTTAAACTTATTAGTAAACATGCCTCTATGATTACCACTCAGGTAGAACAAGTGCTTAAAGCACAAGATGATTTGCTTAATGAATTAAATAATAATAAAATGATAATGTTGTTAGAGTTATGACTAGAGGGGGAAAAATGACTCAGGAACCTTTGTATCCTGAGGGCCACCCTAAGAGAGTTGAGCAAGATTCTCAGAGAACTAATGTTGATGCACCTAGTCCTTCTAAGAAGAAGAAAAAGAAAAATGATAGGACTTTGCATGCTCCTAGTGAACCTATTGTTGACACACCTGAGAATCCCAATGATATTTCTATTTCTGATGCTGAAACATAGTCTGGTAATGAACATGAACCTAGTGATAATGATGATGTTCATGTTGATGCTCAACCTAGTAATAACAATGATGTAGAGATTGAACCTGTTGTTGATCTTGATAACCCACTATCAAAGAACCAATGTTATGATAAGAGAGACTTCGTTGCTAGGAACCACGGTAAAGAAAGAGAACCATGGGTTCAGAAACCCATGCCTTTTCCTCCTAAACCATCCAAGAAAAAGGATGATGAGGATTTTGAGCGCTTTTCTGAAATGATTAGACCTATCTTTTTGCGTATGCGTTTGACTGATATGCTTAAAATGAATCCTTATGCTAAGTATATGAAAGATATTGTTACAAATAAAAGAAAGATACCGGAAGCTGAAATTTCCACCATGCCTGCCAATTATACTTTTAAAGGTGGAATACCAAAGAAACTAGGAGATCCCGAAGTACCAACTATACCATGCTCCATTATAAAAAACTATGTTAAAACTGCTTTATGTGATCTTGGAGCCGGTGTTAGTGTTATGCCTCTCTCTTTATATCATAGACTTGATTTGAATAAGTTGACACCTACTGAAATATCTTTGCAAATGGCCGATAAATCAACTGCTATACCTGCCGGTATCTGTGAGGATGTGCCTATCATGGTTGCAAACGTTACTATTTTAACAGACTTTGTTATTCTTGATATTCCCGAGGACGATAGTATGTCAATTATTCTTGGTAGACCCTTTTTGAATACCGCAGGGACTGTTATTGATTACAACAAAGGCAATGTCACTTTTCATGTTAATGGTAATGAGCATACGGTACACTTTCCGAGGAAACAACCCCAAGTCCATAGTATCAATTCTATTGGAAAAATTTCAACGATTACTATTGGAGGTTTTGAATTCCCTCTTCCTACTGTCAAGAAGAAATATAATATTCTTATTGTTGGGGACATGCATATCCCCGTTGAGGTAACCTAGTGTTATTCAAAAATTCTCCAGTTTCATGTTATTCGGAAAGAGTTTGTTAACAAGACTTGATCAACCTTGTTAGTGGATTCCTTTTGATGAGCACGGGATGGATGAAGTTAGAAAGCACAACTCTCTGTACCCTCCTTTTACTTTCTGTTATTTAGATTAAATAAAGCGAAAATAGTATTTTCTGTCTGTTTTCTGAATTATCCTTGCAATAAAACTACCCTGAAAATAAAAGTTCCCCAAATGTCCTGAAAATGAAATATGATTTTTTGTAGAATATTTAAGAATTTCTGGCACTAAGAACACACCAGGGGGGCCACCATTTGGCCACGAGGGCACAGGGCGCGCCTACCCCCCTGGGGCGCCCCCTGCCTCGTGGGCCCCATGTAGACCCCCTCCACTTACTCTAGCACCCACTCACTTCGTCTTCCTTCAGAAAAAAATCCTCCCATAGCTCAAACCCGTGTTCTAGCTCATCTTGCTGCCATTTTCGATCTCTTTGCTCAAAGCTCCATTCACAAAACTGTTTTGGGGGATTGTTCTTCGGTATGTGAATCCTCCAATGGTCCAATTAGTTTTTGTTCTAGTGATTTATTTATTGCAATTTTTTTCTGCTAAGGTGACCCTGTTCTTGAGCTTGCATGTCAAATATATATGGTCCAAAGTAGTTTTAATGCATGATATAGCCTCTAGGCACATGTGGGAGTAGTTGCTATCAATCTTGTTGTGTTTGATTCACTTTTATTTTGAGTCAATAAAATTTCAGAAATTTTTCAGAGAAAGAAAAATGCATAGGAAAATGTACCAAGGTGGTTCCTCAAGGAAGCAAGAACCAAGGCTCGTGATACGTGAGTCGGACAATGAACCACTGAGGGAAGCTCAAGTGCGGCCTTGTGAATGGCCGTCAGAGGAGTTTATGGTCCAGGCAGGCATCAAGGATGAATTTGACGCGTATGTGCATAATGCTGATCTTGAGGACTCCGTGTCAGATAAGTGCCTACAATACCACCACTACCTAACTGATTCCTTTGTGAGGAGGTTTAAATTTACATCCTCGTGCAATTCTCACACTGTTTTATTCGATCTTTATGATAAATCATATACCATGGACCTAGAAGATTTTAATACTGCTTGTAAACTTCCGTAGTGGGGCAATGTTAGTGAACCTCACAAATCTGAATATAAAGACTTTCTTGCTAGTATCACTGTGGAGGAATCTAGGGAAATCACACAAGCTACCATAGGGAGCATTCATTTCCCTTCCATACATTATTTTTCTCTCTTTATAGGTAGATGCATTAATGGTAAAGATGAGGCTTGTCACATGTGCGTTCCAGATCTTAGTGTCCTCAAGAGTGCGATATTAGGTGATAAACAATATAACTTAGGGGTTATTGTTGCACGAAGGTTGCATCTTAACGGTACAAGTGGAGATTTGTTTGGTGGAATTTATGCAACTCATGTAGCTAATTATCTTGGTGTACCCATACATGGAAATGATATGGAGTTGCCTCCTGCTTATCTAGATTATAGTGCTATGGTTCGCCATCAGTTTTTTTGAGAGGAATGAACAGTTCCTCCAGTATCGACTAATCTTTGACAGACAACACACTGTCCATGTTGCCCCTGCTCCTACTTTCTTTAACTTTCAGGCAAAAAGGAGATATGTTATAACCAGGGAGGAGGCAAACGAGTATGAGAGGAGGACGGAGGCAGCTTGCCTCCAAGCTGCAGCTCTTCAGGCAGTAGCTGCTGCATCTCAGTACAACCCCAGCTACGACTTTGGATATCCTCCAGGCCAGCAGTGGCCATAGAACAACTTAGGCCAAAAGCCTAAGCTTGGGGGAGTACGTATTTCTCACCGACATTACATTCATGTTCACACACTCATTCTAGTTGTCGGTGCTCATACTTTTTCATTGTACTATCCATGCTAGTTTACTTTGTTTTCTAAGCCTTCTTCTTGTGTGTTTGAAAAACCTTAAGAAAAACAAAAAAAGTAGTTGTAGCTTTTATCTAGTTTACTTTCCATGCCTGTAGTAGTAATTAAAAGAAAACCCAAAAAGGTTTCTCATTCTTCTTTTGCTTGTTGGGAGCTTTCCCGTGTAAATAGTTTTATTTCCTTTCTTATTCTTTAGGGGTCGAGAGGAGAAGATCATGATGAAAATGTTGAGTGGCCCTCATATGCATTATTGTTGATTTAACCAAGAGCCCATATTACCTTGTCTTCTCCCTTGTATAAAATGCTTGCAGATTCCAGCTTAGTCCAATGCACGTGCACTATTATTATTATCCACACCATTAGGTCGTGCGAGTGAAAGGAATAATGACGATATATGATGGACTGAATGAGATGAGAGAAGTTGGTATGAACTCGACCTATCTTGTTTTTGTAAATATGATTAGTTCATCGTTCCTGATTCAGCCTATTATGAATGAAACATGTTTGCAATGACAATTAGAGATTATAGTTACCCATGCCATGCTTAATTAGCTAGGAGTTTATAATGGTTTACCTTGCGTGCCAACATGCTATTAAAATGGTTGTGATGTGGTATGATAGAGTGGTATCCTCCTTTGAACGATTCGAGTGGCTTGACTTGGCACATGTTCACGCATGTAGTTGAAACAAAATCAACATAGCCTTCACGATATTTATGTTCATGGTGATTTATATCCTACTCATGCTTGCACTCATTGTTGATTAATCTTAATGCATGTTCATGACTGTTGTCGCTCTTTAGTTGGTCGCTTCCCAGTCTCTTTCTAGCCTTCACTTGTACTAAGCAGGAATACTGCTTGTGCATCCACTTCCATAAACCCCAAAGTTATTCCATATGAGTCCACCATACCTTCCTATATGCGGTATTTACCTGCCGTTCCAAGTAAATTTGTATGTGCCAAACTCTAAACCTTCAAATGAAATTCTGTTTTGTATGCTCGAATAGCTCATGTATCAACTAGGGCTGTCTATATCTTCCATACCAGGTGGGTTATTCTCACGATGAGTGGACTCCACTCATCATTCACGAGAAAATGGCCGGTGACCGGGATGCCCAGTCCCATGCTGAATCAAATCAAAATAATTGCAAACAAAACTCCCCCCGGATTGTTGTTAGTTGGACAGCACCCATTGTTTTGGACAAGCCATGGATTAATGTTTGTTGGTGGTTGGGGAGTATAAACTTTACCATTCTGTTTGGGAACCGCCTATAATGTGTGTAGCATGGAAAATATTGAGATCTCTTGGTTGTTATGTTGACAATGAAAGTATGCCACTCAAAATATTATTTATCTCTGTTTCAAAACTCGAGCTCTGGCACCACTGCAAATCCTTGCTTCCCTCTGTGAAGGGCCTATCTATTTACTTTTATGTTGAGTCATCATCATCTTATTAAAAACACACCAGTTGGAGAGCACCTCTGTCATTCGCATGCATTGCTATTAATTTACATTGAGTATGACTGTGACTGGATCTCTTTTACCATGAATTACAATGTCTAATCAGTCCTTGATCTTCAGGGGTGCTCTGCATTTATGTTTTGCGGTCTCAGAAAGGGCTAGCAAGATACCATCTTGTGATATCATGTTATGATTTTTTGAGAAAGTGTTGTCATCCGAGATTTATTATTATTGCTCACTAGTTGATTATGCCAGTGATATGAGTAAACATGAGACCTAAATGTTAGTGTGAATATGGTTAGTTCATAATCTTTGCTGAAAACTTGAATGCTGGCTTTACATATTTGCAACAACAAGATCAAACATAGTTTGTAAAAGTTTTTCTTTATCACTTTCAGTTTGTCAACTGAATTGCTTGAGGACAAGCAAAGGTTTAAACTTGGGGGAGTTGCTACGTCTCCAACGTATCTACTCTTCCAAACACTTTTGCCCTTGTTTTGGACTCTAACTTCCATGATTTGAATGGAACTAACCCGGACTGACGATGTTTTCAGCAGAACTGCCATGGTGTTATTTTTGTGCAGAAATAAAAGTTCTCGGAATGACCTGGGAATCCATGGAGACATGTTTTGGAATTAATGAAAAATAATGGCGAACGAATCATCATCAAGGGGCCCGCACCCTGTCCACGAGGGTGCAGGGGGCCCCTGGGGCGGGGGGCACCCCCTGCCTCGTGGGCCCCCTGGGACTCCACCGACCTCAACCCCAAATCCATATATTCACTTTCGGGGAGAAAAAAATCAGGGAGAAGGATTCATCGCGTTTTACGATACAAAGCCGCTACCAAGCCCTAATCTTCCTTGGGAGGGCTGATCTGGAGTCCGTTCGGGGCTCCGGAGAGGGGAATCCGTCGCCATCGTCATCATCAACCATCCTCCATCACCAACTTCATGATGCTCACCGCCATACGTGAGTAATCTCATCGTAGGCTTGCTAGACGGTGATGGGTTGGATGAGATTTACCATGTAATCGAGTTAGTTTTGCTAGGGTTTGATCCCTAGTATCCATTATGGTCTAAGATTGATGTTGCTATGACTTTGCTATGCTTAATGCTTGTCACTAGGGCCCGAGTGCCATGATTTCAGATCTGAACCTATTATGTTTTCATGAATATATGTGAGTTTTTGATCCTATCTTGCAAGTCAATAGTGACCTACTATGTGTTATGATCCGGCAACCCCGAAGTGACAATAATTGGGACCACTCCCGGTGATGACCGTAGTTTGAGGAGTTCATGTATTCACTAAGTGTTGATGCTTTGGTCCGGTACTCTATTAAAAGGAGGCCTTAATATCCCTTAGTTTCCAATAGGACCTCGCTGCCACGGGAGGGCAGGACAAAATATGTCATGCAAGTTCTTTCCATAAGCACGTATGACTATATTCGGAATACATGCCTACATTACATTGATGAACTGGAACTAGTTCTTTGTAACCCTATGTTATAACTGTTGCATGAAGAATCGCATCCGACATAATTATCCATCATTGATCCATTGCCTATGAGCTCTTCACATATTGATCTTTGCTTAGTTACTTTTCCGTTGTCACTGTTACGGTTGCTACAAAAACTACTACTGTTACTTTTGCCACCGTTGTTGTTACTTCCATACTACTTTGCTGCAGATATTAAGTCTTTTAGGTGTGGTTGAATTGACAACTCAACTGCTAATACTTGAGAATATTCTTTGGCTCCCCTTGTGTCGAATCAATAAATTTGGGTTGAATACTCTACCCTCGAAAACTGTTGCGATCCCCTATACTTGTGGGTTATCACCCCCCAGGGCGCGCCAAGAGGCCTAGGCGCGCCCTGGTGGGTTGTGCCCACCTCGGGTGCCCCCGGACCGCCTCTTTGCTCTATAAATACCCAAATATTCCAGAAACCCTAGGGAAGTCGACGAAATATTCATCCAGCCGCCGCAGAGTCCAGGACCACCAGATCCAATCTAGACACCATCTTGGATGGGGTTCACCACCTCCATTGGTGCCTCTCCGATGATGCGTGAGTAGTTCTTTGTAGACCTTCGGGTCCGTAGTTAGTAGCTAGATGGCTTCATATCTCTATCTTGATTCTCAATACAATGGTCTCTTGGAGATCCATATGATGTAACTCTTTTTGCGGTGTGTTTGTTGGGATCTGATGAACTTTGAGTTTATGATCAGTCATATATTTTTATATCCATCAAAGTTATTTGAGTTTCTTTGATCTCTTATATGCATGATCTCTTATAGCGTCGTATTTCTTCTCCGATATTTGGGTTTTGTTTGGCCAACTTGATCTATTTATCTTGCAATGGGAAGAGGTGCCCGGTAGTGGGTTCGATCTTACGGTCCTTGATCCTAGTGATAGAAAGGGAACCGACACGTATGTATCATTGCTACTAAGGATAAAAATATGGGATCTATATCTATGGAATAGATAAACGGATCTTGTATACATCATGTCATCGTTCTTATTGCATTACTTCGTTTTTCCATGAACTTAATACACTAGATGCATGTTGTATAGTGGTCGATGTGTGGAGTAATAGTAGTAGATGCAGGCAGGAGTCGGTCTACTAATCTTGGACGTGATGCCTATGTAATGATCATTGCCTGGATATCGTCATAATTATTTGAGGTTCTATCAATTGTCCAACAGTAATTTGTTTACCCGCCGTTTGCTATCTTTCTCGAGAGAAGCCACTAGTGAAACCTACGGCCCCGGGTCTTCTTTCTCATATATTTGCTTGCGATCTACTTTTCCTTTGCATTTTTATTCAGATCTATTAAACCAAAAATACAAAATACTTTGCTGCACTTTATTTATTTGCGATCTATTATTTCAATCTACTACAATTTTCTGGCATCGTTACCTCAAAGAGATTGACAACCCCTTTAACACGTCGGGTTGCGAGCTGTTGTTATTTGTGTGCAGGTGATGTTTACATTGTGTTGCTTGGTTCTCCTACTGGTTCGATAACCTTGGTTTCTTCACTAAGGGAAATACCTACTGTCACTGTGCTGCATCATCCCTTCCTCTTTGGGGAAATACCGACGTAGTCCTAGCATACAGGAGCTTTTCTGACGCTATAGTCAGAGAGCAATCAGTGCCTCCCTCGATCATCGTCTGGTGCATCCCCGAAGCTTCCAGGATCTCTTCTAGTCCAGAAAAAATCACCGTAAAGTTTCATCGTGTTTGGACTTTGTTTGGTATGGTTTTTCTATGAAACAAAGAAATAGGCAAAAAAATAGGAACTGGTACTGGGCACTAAGTTAATAGGTTAGTCTATAGTAATAATATATAATAGCATGAAACAATCAACAATTATAGGTACATTAAAGACGTATCAGGCGTCCCAATCGACAGGTTGAGTTTGGACGAGGAGCCACTTTCGAATCTGACAAGGAAAGTGGAGTGGACGGGGTGCAGAGAGTGAAGCGAAAATGGCTAGAGTTTGGTCTGGGTCAGATTTTGTGAGGTCATAGTGGGCCAGTGTGGTCTAGATCCTACATGGTTGCAGCATTCGGACATGTCTGGATTGCTCAATATCCGCCCCACATATGGGCCGGATATGAGGGTTTCAGACAGCCCAGATGTTTGAGCTAGGTTTGGGGGTTCAGTTGGGTGGCTAAATTTGGTCTGTATAGTGTCTGGCTGTCCGCCCGGACGTTGGGGGGGGGGGGGTTATGGGGTCCCATTAGGCTGCCTGTAATGGGAGTATCATAGCTAGTATCATGCATGCCAATTAGATAATTTTGACGAGTTGCCATATTATTCAATGAAGAAAGAGAAGGTTGAGTATCATATAATGATACCATATCATAATAAATGTTATACTACTATGTGTCATGCATGGCAAGAAATAAGTTCATCTAACATATTAATCGAGGTTGGTCATTAGTGGGGAGTATCATATACTAGTATCATACACATGATACATTGATACTAGCTAGTGTATGATACTACTTCGGTAGTGCATAGTATCATATGTTAGTACTACCCCCGTCTCGGTGTATAAGTCATTCGCGTAGTTCTATGTCGACAATATATATATAGGGTCGCGCTATTCGTCACCCTGGGTAAGGCATAGTTATTCTTCACCCCCTCTATTTTACCATCAATGCACCGTAAATTTACGTTCCGTAAGTTTTGTCTTATTTCCGACGCAAAAAGGGATCGTAAGAAAATATATAATCGTCATAAAAAATATTTTATGTTATGTAAAATTACAAACATAAAAACATAGTCTAAAATACACATAAACTGCAAATTTTCTTGTCTTATAACCTATATTTTTATTTTCTTATGTCAAATTTTACGTAGTGAATCAATAGGAATGTAACTATTTGAATTCGAAATGTAATTTAATTATGAAATGATCGTAAGATTACCTCGGGTGAAAAATAACTTATTCTGCACTCTGGTTGATGAATAGTAACATTATATATATATATACACACACACACACTACATCTGTGTAGAAGTCTAGTGATATATTTTTCATGATATATAACACATATTTAATTCCTCAAATCGATGACCTAGAATTACGGGAATGACTTATACACCGAGACGAAGGTAGTATCATACTGGTATCATTTATTGCCATGCATGATAGCATAAAATTAATTATGATACTCAACCCTCTTTTTCTTTATTTAATTCTACGTCACCTTATCAAAATTGCCTAGTTGGTTTGCATGATACTAGTTATAATACTCCCATTACGGTTAGCTTGCACTAGTATCATATGCATGATACTACACACTACGAGCAGCCTTATTAGTGTGTTCAATATATACTTAGGCTGGCCATAGTGGGGGTATCTTAGCCGGTATCATGCACTTGGGAATAGCAAACATGCTGATGTGGCAGAGAATTAAAGAAGAGAGAGAGGGTTAGAGTAACATAGTTAGACACCGTAACATAATAAATGTTATACTACTTTATGTCATGCATGATCATAAAAATAAGGTCATATATGATACCACTCTATAATACTATGCATTATGAAGGTAGTATCATATATTAGTATCATACGTATGATACTATATATATGATACTCTCCATTATGATTAGCCTTACTATATACTTCCGTGTAGCCATACTAATATAATCTCCGTGATATTGTCCACCTTCATGAAATGTTTCCCCACAATGAAAATAGCTCTACATGTGTCCTTTTTACAATTGCACGCCCATTCACATATATTAGACGATGCCCGGTGCATTGCTCCAGGAATCTTGCTAAAAGGAATGTTTAAATAGTTGCTACAAAAAAAAATCTAAAACTAATGGAAAGAAGATGCAACCTCAATAAATTAAAAATTATGAAGCACATAAAAAAATGAATTGCAATTAAGAGACATGGATTTATGATATGGCAATGTTGCATGCATAGAGTAATGAAAATATAATTTATAACTTGTACGTATGCCATGCTTATCTAGCATGGTTGCATGTGTAGGAAATATCGGTAGTGGGTTTGTAGCTATTTAGAAATAGAATATTTCATGGACTTAACCTTTTATTTCTTAATTCCTTCCTAGTTCTCGCACACAATTTAATTTGCATTCCCCTAGTTAAACAGATTTATTATGTTATGCCCATCTAGCACACGTAAAGAGCCCATCTACTGAAATGCTCATTTTTTACATTTCGTATTTTCTTAAATGCAATTAGTTAGCCAATAACTACACTTATTTTTTATTGTATCTATAATTAATCGATCGTTTTTCTTAAGTTTGGAGCTATGATTGAAATAAACGAGGGTGATTTAAATTTATTCTTAGAAAAAATAGTGATTAAGTAAACCTCCATGTTTAATAACCGATATAGTGTAATATTGGTCACCGAATCACGTCCCAACAATATTACCATGAAATTCAGAGAAACTTGAAGAAAGTCATTTGAATTGCTATACTTTGTTTTTTAACACAATACAGACGCAAGCGCTCATATACACGCGCATACACTCACCTATATAAACGCACACATGCATACCCCCTACCCCTATGAGCACCTCAGAGAGACTGAGTCGGCATATCATCTTGTGATTTTACGAAGTCACCATAGGCGCCTTGTAGTCGACGGGAACGTTCCCACCCACTGAACGCGCTTCACCGAAAATCCTGAAATAAATCCAGGATAAATGCGAGCACCAGGATTTCAACCCTGGTGGGCTGAAAATACCACTGTCTTTCTAACCATCCAACCACATATTGATTCAAATTGCTCTAATTTGTAATTGTAATTTTCCATCTTCTATTATAGTATAGACAGGGAATGCTTGATTCCTTTAAAGTTACACTCTTCACACAAGGTCACCACGATCTTTTTTGAGCTATATATACATATACTTTATCGGTATTATACTTCGGCCGTATATTGGATGTAGTCCTGTGGCTTACTTCTTGGTTCTCGATATGGATTGGCGCCCATGTGATTCCAGCAAGCTTATCTCACTAAAATAATGTTCCCATTATTAAGAGATACTATGAATCTTTTCAATAATAAGAAGGATTACGATCATCCATTAATATGGCATCACTACTTTAAATTCATCATATTTGTTTGATTGTCTTTGAAAACTTCAAAAATACTACTCCCTCCATTCCTTGATATAAGATGTATAATTTTTTGATAAAAAAACCAAAATATAAGGTGTATTGCGTTGCACCACTAGTCTGGATAATTTTTTTAGGGATTTAATTACATATCCTTATATCAAGCAACTAGATGATGCCCCGTGCGTTGCCGTGGAAATTATATTAAAATAAATGCATAACAAACCAAGTATGTGGCAAAATGAGTTTAAAATCAATTAAGTTAATGAAAAAACTAATGTAAAGCGTTCTTGGTTAACGTTTAAAATATAATAAAACAAACCAAGTAGTATGTGGCAAAATGAGTATAACAAGAGAAATACATTTGAACTGAACTTAACGTGGTGCCATCTTTAATAAAGATGTGAGGCATGAACAATATATTTTTATTGCAAATGCTAAACATATATACCGCCCACATCCGTACAAAAATTTACGCAAAAAGTTAAAGTTATGACTAGGATGCATCACATGCATGCATGTCCGTTTTTACAAGGCATTGCTTTGCAAAGCTACATGCATGCAGCTATTTTATTGGATATAGCGAGAGGAATTGTTGATACTCCCTCCGTCATGGTTTAGAAGGCGTGCTTGGAAATTCTCTGAGACCTAGATAGTTATCTATTGGTCGTCGGATGGGCTAAAAAATAGCATTCACACTATGCATGCATATAGAAATAGTATATTGGAGTACTTCCTCCATAGTTTAAAAGGCGTACCTCATCTCTCTGGGCCCAAGGTCGCTAGCGATTGGCAGGAATAAATGATGCGCTGGAGTTGCGGTAGTTAAGGATATGTGCCTAATTAATCGCTAAACAAACGCATAGTAATCTTCCCGTCCAATAAAAGGCCTCGCACAGCCATGCATGCAAACAAAACCGATTCACACCTCCACCTAAAGTTTCAGTTCACACCATACATGCGCACCAGGAAGGCAAGCAGAAGGAGTAATTTCAGCGGGCTAATTAATGACCTGCGCCCTATTTCCCTCTAATTGTGAAAAAAATTGGTTTTGGAGATACGCCCTTTAAACTGTGATGGAGGGAGTACTAATTAGCTACTAGAAATAAATGCAATGCGCCCTAAACCTTATCTATTATGGAAACGCACGCAAATTTAACTGTGCCTTCTAAACCGTGACGGAGGGAGTAGTATTATAGCTAAATATTCCCTCCATTCCATAAAGTAGTGCACCCACACTTTTTAAGATTCAACTTTGACCATAAATTAGACCAATAATACTTAAATCATTTTACTGAAAAAATCACACATTTGATTTTTTTTTCAAATACGAATTCAAAGTATCTGTCATGCTCCCGCTACAGTTGCCCATGTTGATTAAATTTATGATCAAAGTTAAATCTCGAAAAATATGGACGTACTACATTATAGAATGGAAGGAGTAATAAATATGCTGCATGCATGCTTTTCTATTGGCTGCACGTGAGAGCTGGCATGTGAAAGAGTACATTGTGAGTGGGATGAAAGATTTAGCATGAGCAAATTACTATGCGCCTTGGTACAAAAAAAGTGGTCTCCGAGCCCAATAAACCTGAACGGAGGAAGTACTACCTTCACGTTTTGACACACACGAAACTAGAAAGTGGTGAGCAACAGTATTGAGACATAGTCTCATTAATGACGTGCATACACAATGCTAGCGTACTTGAAAATATCTTTTACGAAAAATATATAATCATGCTTTTTCTTCTGTGAAATATTTTTTCCAATAAACAAATATATTAATATTGAGAAGATATTAAATACACCCAGTCTCTGCACCAACACGATCTCAAAAGGTTCTCAAGAAATCGAGGATGCACGCAGTAAAATTATTACAAAAGAAAAAGAAAAGGCGACCGAGCGAACAATTGCAACAAACAAAAACAACAACCATCAATTATAACCCTCAGGTAACATGATAAGTGATCCAACAACGACACTTCTAGGAAGGGAACAATTTTTATGCACAGCCGTCGTTGTCATTGGACTCTACCACTTATGCCGGATCACGAGTTCTTACCCTGAAGAGGAGTCTGAGTAAATTCCATGCAATTCATGCCTTCAATATGGGAAAACCCTGTGAACGAAACATTTACAGGTTCAACTAATGAAAGTCGAACCTAGAGTATTCAACCTTGGAACTCGAACCTCTATACTCAAAGAACACCACCTAGCCAATGTCACCTAGTTCTGCCACTACCTTCCGATATCCATCACCGCACAGACACACTCCTGACCTGGACCTAACCACACAATTAGATATGCCCCACTCAACTGATGCTCCTGAGCAGCCTAAAGCGTTCTGATGTAAATAATTAGATAGTCATGACTACATGCGCCAAGTTGTCCAAATACGGGCTCGCACGCATAGACACTTTCAGCTCGTCTAGTCAACTCTTTTATACTCTATCATTTCATAATATAGTGCATATTTTATTTGTCAAAAATCAAACATGTCTATGTTCAACCAAGTTTGTAGAATAAACCGCCGACAACTAAAATACTTCCTCCGTTTCTTTTAGTATGCATATAAAATTTGGTCAAAGTCAAACTTTGTAAAGTTTGACTAGCTTTGTAGGAAAAGATATCAACATCACACTATGTAATCAATATTATTAGATGCATGATGGAATTAATTTCATAACATGTAACTTTTGTATTGTAGATGTTCATATTTTTTCTATAAAGTTAGTCAAATTTTAAAAAGTTTGACTTTAACCAAATCTTATATGCAGACTAAAGAGAAACAAAGAGAGTACTAAATAAAGAAAATATAAATACACTTTGTGACGAATATTGGATACCACATATGCATTGTGGATGATGATATTTTTTCCTATAAACTTGGGCAAATACAAACAATTTTTCTATAAACATGGGCAAATGTAGACATTTTTGGAAGGGAGGGAGTATTTGTTTACATGAGCTCTCAGAGACCGAACCATGGTCTCGCCTGCTAGCATGCATGGGCAATACTCAAGCCAAGGCAGCAAAAACCGGGCCATGTGCTAAGCTAAAAAAATGGGCCCTACTTCTCCGGATTTGCGGTATAATTAGAATATATAATTATAATGCTATATCTGCAATAGTGTCTTGTACGGAATTGGGTATAATTAGAATCGTACCTATTCTACTCTTTGTTGGATAATCTTCGCCGGATTAATCACAAGTTCGGAATGGCTCAGAACTAAAATGAGGCAAGATTTTGTCTCAAAAAAAATGAGGCAAGATTGGAGCTTCCCCTTTGATTTGCCTTGTTCCCTGTTACTTCTATATTTTGATGTCCCCTTTTCTGATTATTAGATTAATAAGTATAAATTACATTGCGTTGGAGTACTATAGGATGATCCCACACACATCCTGGCAATTAGAGCAACTAGAAAGAGGCGCACTGTACAGATCATGAAATCATGGCCTTAAGCAATGGACGTCGAACTCTGGGGTGACTATCGAGGGATGGAGGGGCAGGCGAGGGTGAGGCGCTGAGTCGCATGGGTATGTGAGTCACCCAAACCGATCACACCGAGACAAAGGCATGAGGCATCGAAGTCATTTTTTTAATCCGATACAATCCGATGTAAGGTCATTGACACGACAACTAGCTAGCGTAACAAAGGGGAAATTATCACTAGAACTATGTACCTCCATAGTCTTGCCATAGCCGCAACTAAACTTATCGTTGGTGCACCACCATAGCTCACGCCAATAATGGGCAACATAGAGAAATCCAAGCATTGAATTACTTGCAAAGACCGGTAGAAAAATAAATCTCGTTGAATCGCCGCAATAGTATACCGTTGCGTATGAAGAGACTGCCAATCACAACAAACATAACGGCAGCAGGGGGTCACCTTGATATAGATAGGTAGCCGCGGTAGTATCGCCAAACCAAGCCGACGACTTCACTCATAAAGGCTCCAAGGCAGAGGTTGTCGAAGTCAAACTGACAAACAGAAAATGCCCAACTTCGATAGTGGGGCTTGTCCGGTAGGGAAAAAGTAATGGGACTATTCCTACCATAGAAACTTGTCGCGATGAACAAAGGAAATACTATCATTGGGAACTTGAAGCAATTGAAGGCTATTCGATAGGGAATTTTTTGGGCCGGGGATTATTAGGCCCAATGGGCCAAAGTGCTAGTAATTAGGTGGGGGGGGGGGTCGAAATTGGGGCTCTGTTTCGTCGCCGGGAATGCATGTCCATTGGTTCGGGCCTGGTGTGCCAGCGCACCTCCCCAACTATATCCTATTTATGTGTTTATATCGGCAATAATGCCGAACAGTGTTCTCTTGTGCTGGTGTGCCTGGTGCATTCCAGCGCATATGAAAACTATACCGTAGTTATAATCAGTACCGACGCACCTAGCCAACGGTCATACTTACTCTCTTTTCTTATCTTAGGATGGCTTTTTAAGCATCTTTTCTGAATCAAACAAATCACAAAACTATACCCGCGTTACTATTATTTGTTTTTACATAATCCCAAAATACTAAACCGTAGTCATAAACGCTAACCCACCTAGCAAACTGTCATATTTATGCGCTTTAATTTAGGATCACCTTTTTATGCCTCATTTCTCAAAAAAAAATCACAAAAACAACACCCATGCATAACACTATAAAACATGTTATATTGTATACTTTTGAAACAAAACCACAATTTACCTGTGAATCTTGGTGTGTCTCAACAGCCCAAGGGCTGAAAATTGGGGCCTTTGTTTCATCGTCTGGAATGGACGCCCACTGGTCCAGGCCTGGTAAGTGCCAGTGCATTTCGCATCTATCCTATTTATGTGTTTATATCGACAATAATGCCGAACAATAGTCCATTGTCCCGGCGTGTGAGGTGCATGCCACAGTGCATATGAAAACTGTACTGTTGTCGTAAACACTACCAACACATATACCCAACCATCATATTTACTATTTTTTAAAACTTAGGATTACTTTTTAAGCATCTCTTCTCCATCAAACAAATCAGAAAATTATACCCAATTTACTATTATGTGTTTCTGCATGAGCCCAAACTACTAAATAGTAGTCATAAACAGTATCGACCCACCTAGCGAACCTTCATACGTATATGTATTTACGTGTTTTAATTTAGGATCACCTTTTTAAACCTCATTTCCCAAAAAAAACAAATCACAAAAACATTAGCAGTGCATAAACCTGTAAAACAACTTAGATTGTATACTACTTTTGAAACAAAACCGAATTTTACCGGCTCGGGGAGGGGGGGGGGGGGGGGGAATTAGGGCTTTGTTTCGTCGCCTAGAATGGAAACCATTGGTACGGGTTTGGTTAGTGCTAGCGCATCTCCCCAACTATCCTAGTTATGTGTTTATATCGGCAATAACTCCAATAGACCTTTGTCCTGGCGTGCGTGGTGCATGCCAGTGCATATGAAAACTGTACCGTAGTCGTGAACACTATCGGCACATCTAGCCAAGCGTCATATTACTCTCTTCTTAACTTAGGATTACATTTTAAGCATCTTTTCTCAATCATACAAATCACAAGGAACGATACCCAATTTGTATTATTTGTTTTTACATGAGCCCAAGATACTAAAGTGTAGTCATAAACATTACAGACCCACCTAGCAAAGCGTCATATTTACGCATTTTTATTTAGGATCACCTTTTTAAGCCTCATTTTACAAATAACAAATTGCGAAAAAATACCATGCATCCCCTGTAAAACTGCTTATAGATTGTACACTTTTGAAACAAGGCCGAAACTTACCTGTGATTCTTCATGTATCTCCGCACGCAAGTTTAGATCATTGGAGGCTAAGTTGTGCGCCCCCACCGCGCCGCGGTCGTTATCTTTTCTTTTTGAAAGTCGGTCGTTATCACATGATAATGCCCTCCGGCGAACCGAAGACCGTGATAGTGCAACGTCACCTGCCACACACACAAGAAATGAAGAAAAACTAATTGGACGCGAATCAGCGGTCGCTGTCCGCGGCACGACACCAATGCCAGCTAGCCAGGGCATTAACTACTGAAAAATCAATAAATTGTACCCAAAATAAGCGGTGGGAAGAGCGGGAAAAAAGTAAAATATTCGCCTCGATGTAATCAAAGGCCACCTCGAATTATTAATACCGTACGGTAATCCCTATCCTTTAACCTTTAAGGCCTCCTTTGATTTAAAGAAATTTCATAGAAATTCTAGAGGATAGAATTCTTATAAGATTTTTTTTAGAGCTCTTTGGTTCATAGGAATGGATTCCTATTCCTACATAGGATTGATTCCTATCCTCCATATTTCATAAAAAAATAAAAAAGAGCCTAGACTTAATAAAGAAATTTCTTTAGTGTCAACCAAATGTTATCTTGTTTCCTATTCCTACTCATAGGATACATGTCATCTCATTTTCTATAAAATTCCTATTCATATGATAATCCTATCCTATAAATCAAAAGAGGCCTAAATAAAAATACACCGTACTCCGTACCTGCCTTTCCTTCACCTACCTCTTTCCTCCCACCTTCCTTTCTTCCAGTCTACTCCTCCTCCTCCTCTCCACCAAATCTCGAAATCCAGCGCAGATTTGCGCCGAGGGAGCGCGTCGACGACGCGTCCATGGCCGCCGCCGCGTTCTCCATCAGGTTCGTGTGGAGGCGCCGCGCCATCTCGTCGGTATCATGGCGGTCGTGCTTGCGTTTTTTTTTTCGTTTCTGATCTCCGTCTGTGATCTGTCCGTCCGAAGGGATTACGCGGCGAGCATGAGGTGCAAGACAGGGGCGGAGGGGCTGCTTCTCTTGGGAATCGAGGATCTCCCGCCTCTCAGGGCGCCGAGGTGCCGGTGGTGGGCGGACGAACTCGCCTCCGCCGTGGCTGCCGCAGCTGGGGCGGCGTCCCCGAGGAGGGCGCCAGGGAAGGCGAAGCCGACGAAGAAGCGGTCCATCTCCGACCTCTTCGCCGCGGCGCCCCCCTTGGCCGCGCCCCCCGCCGGTGATGCCGGATGCAAAGAGCAAACGGAGGTGGACGACGACGAGGCGCTGTGCGCGATCGCGAGGCGGGCCAAGGAGGAGAAGAAACGGAAGAGAAAGCTGCAAGAAGAGGAGGCGGGGCAGAAGGAGGAGACGGCGGCAGTTGCTGCCGCGCCGGAGAGCAGCGGAGGCCGGGAGCCCAAGGGGAATTTCGCTGCCAGCAAGGTACGTGGTCCAGCCCAACCCAAGTTTTCTCTGTCTGCCAATGCAATGATATTGCCTGCCACGTATTTTTACCTTTTTTATCTCGTAAGAATTGATGGAACGATTGGTTCCGGTCTTGATTGACTTGCTCAGGATGGTTAGATGCTTGCTAGCTCCATATACGTAATTAGATTTTGGTTGTCTTACTGCCATGTTATTAGTAGTATTAGCAGCTAATGTGATTGTTATTTGTCGATACATATTGTGGGGGCAATTAGTTATGGCTGGTTCTACATGGGATATTGTATGTTAGATGTGCCGATCCCAGTTCCTAATCTATTCTGAACCAGGCCTAGCTAGTTCGTCTAGAAGATTGTGTGGTTACTCGATAATGGCTGCTTGCAGGTGCACGTCGATTTTCTGGCCAAAACCTTTAAGCGGCTTGTGCTAACTGCTAACGTTAACGATCAGTGTGTTTTCTTTCTTGGTACATTTGCTAGCACTTTTTTACTATCTATAGGCGAAAATCTTGTTATTTCATGCTTAATTGTGGACTTTGATCGATCAGTCCAAGTCGGGGAATGGGACATAATTCTTGTGACCATTTGTGCAAATCTTGGACGAACTTGATGACGTTGATAGCTGCTCATGCAGTGACTTAGGACCAATATCATCATTAAGAATCCGATAGATTATATGATGACCACCAATAATCGAACCGCTAGTGGTAGTGCACTCTAGACCGGCTAGCTGGTACTGCACAGCATATGTACCATATCTTAGAGCATCTATGGCAGGACCTCTCAAACTCGCCTCATACACCCGGCGGGCCGCACGGTCATTGTCTAGTCACGTTTTTTGTCCCAGACGGGCTTCATAAAAGGGCCTCAAATGCCCGGGCTGACCGTCACCCCATATCCAGCCCAAATATGGGGCAATATGGGATGTTCGGGAACGCCCACCACGTCGGTCTGACGGCCTGACGGCGGGGTCTCACGTGGAAACGCCAGGAAACCCGATGGTCTGACGAATGCCGCGTCCGTCGCTGCGCACACCGCGTGGAGCTGCTCCGGCTCGCCGCCCAAGACCAAATCCGACTATTTAAGTCGGCCGGCGTCTCGAAACCCTAACCCATCCACCTCCCCCCTCTTCGCCGCCGCCAGTCCGAGCTCATCCACCTCCTCCCTCTCCCGCTCCGGCGCTTTGCCCCCGGTCCGACGCTCCGCCCACGCTCTAGCACTCTGCCATGGTTCGGAGCAAGATCACCTACTACGCCATGCTGACGCCGGAGCGCCGCGCCGAGATCTAGCAAGAGATCCAGGCGAGGCAAGCCGCGCGCGCCGCCGGCATCGCTGCCGGGGAAGAGGAGGAGATGGCTCTGATGGAGGTGGAGGAGGCGGAGTAGCAGGAGCCGGAGCAGACGAAGCAGCAGCTGTCGGGCTTCAACATGGAGCAGGCGGAGCTGGAGTTCGCCGACGCCAGGAGATGGCGGACCAGAAAGCCATCCTGGAGTCCATCCAGGATGAGGCCTATGCGGAGGCCAACCAGACGTTCCTTCGGCGGGAGTATGTAGAGTCCGACGCGCTCTTCGCCGAACTTGACGCGGAGATAGAGGCGGAGTAGGCCGGAGCGGACCAGCCGGAGCTGAAGCTGCCGACCATGCTGCCGGAGCTCGGCACGGAGATCGTTGACATCTCCGACGACGAATAGGTCAATGCCCACGAACGCGTCCGGGCGTGTCCGCGAGCGTTTGACGGTCCGGATTTGCCAAGTCTGACTGTAGATGCTATAGTACATACATGGCGTGTCGTGTTGCCTTTTGAGACACCATGCACGGTGAGTTGTGAGAGGTGCCTAGTTGGTGTCCCTCCTGCAGATTTCAGTCTGGTCCGGATCCATACACGAGACTTTATCATAGACGTGGAGCAGGCATTTACTTCATTGATATCTTCTGCATTTCTATTGGATAAGGGGCCTTCATCATTACTTATCTCATACTTTTATTCGCCTCTATCGACCTGTCTTATTGTTCAACAATTCATGATGTATGTATGCTAATGATAGCTGTTCTTAATACAACCGCTAAACATGCATACAAGCAGTATTTCGAAAAGGGTGGTGGTTCTTAATATGCATGTTGCGGTCAGACTGCTGTCACCGTATGTTTGACATGATCCATAATATGCTGTCCAGTAATTAACTAGTAAATTGGATTAACATGATAGAAATTCAATAGGATACTCTTTTGAAAGAATCTAATACTGACCTAACCCTAATTACTGAAAAGTACTTCCTCTTTATTTGAACTGCAAAAACGTTTTATGTTTAGATACAGAGGGAGTAGATAAAAGTAAACGACAATATTCTTCTCTGTCTTATTGAGAGGAATCGGCTCCTTTATATAGTAGACATAGACAAGACTTGACCAACAAGTCAGTAAATCTATTCAAGGTACCCTCTCTAAACTGACCGAATTCTTTCCTAACAAAGTTGCTTAAGGGATAAGACTCCACGTTTGATGGGCTGGTTCACATAACATCTCTCCCTTCCTTGGGAAACAACTTGTTTGTTGTAGGCTATGAATCACCGATATGACGATACGGGATAAGACAATTTTTAGAAACAACAATACGGCATTACGGCGAGTATATAAAAATAATTAATAAAATGACATGTATAAAGAGTGAGAGATATCAAAATACTGCCCATTGGTTGCTGATCGCCTCCGTGCCTCTTTTCAAGTCCTGATTGATCATCAAGCTCCTCGACTCCTCATGGTGTATGCAAAATAGAAAAATACTCCCTCTGTAAAGAAATATAAGATTGTTTAGATCACTACTTTAGTGATCTAAACGTTCTTATATTTCTTTACGAAGGGAGTACATCATATGGTATTAGACTTTGTCAATTTCGTATTTCCCTCCGTAGCAGTACCACCAAGTGAAGATTGGCTTGCTGCCATGCCACTCCCAGTAGATGCCATGTCGTATTTCCCTCCCTAGCAGTAGACAAAAGAGCAACATCAACAAGCAATATACAATACACTAGACAGTAGGCATCAGCAACATCAGCAAGCAATGCTTCAACAACAACAAGACAGTAGGCATAGCTTATCAAGATAAATGGAGGTATATATGTGTGCAAGTTTGCTTCCCCAACCTAACTATGTTCAAAGGAACATCCGAACTAGCATTTTATCTAATGAGAAAACACAAGTACAAGTAATTAGACACATGCACCATAGCATAAGCCAGCAGCCAAGCACACAGGAGACAAGACACATCAAGCAGCCAAACACGAGTGCGACTGAATCATACTACCTCACTGTTGATGGCGTTGGGCAGCGATGGCGGAAAAGACTCGAGTCACTCGAGGCGGCGGCATGACGAGTTGACAAGGATGAGAGGCGATTCCAGGCGGCGGCGGAGATGGCGGCGCGAGCCACTCCAGGCGGCATAGATGGCAGTGGTGCTCTTGAGTCTCCCTTGATCCCCAATCCCTGCTGCAGCCAAACAGAGTGCGAGAGAGGAAGGTTAGGGTTAGTGGTCGTGGGTTATCTGGCCTTGCTCTGGGTTGTGTCTCTCGCTCACCGTGTCATGAGCATGTCACCAACAACATCGGCATTTTACCTTTTTCTTTTTAAATCATCCTCGATGAAGAAGAGCCGCGTGCACCGGTGACCCCGAACATAAATCTCGTCGCAGTTGAAGCAAAATTCCTGACATGTAGAGTGAGGCGCCGAACCTGCTGTGGCGGGGTTGGCTATGGAGTGGTCGACGACAGAATAATTGCTAGTGACGTTGGTGGGGAAGGTATTGTAGTTGCGTTGACCGCATGAAGATCGTTGAGGCGCAAGGGCTCTATAGGACCAGAAGGCTGGTGTGGTGATGTTGTTGGAGGGAAATGCCCCTGCTCATAGGCCTTGGCGAAGGAGATGGCAGTGTGAAGGTTAGATGGCCGCTGAAGCTCGACTTCAGTGCAAAGACCATCGAGCAGCCCTATTGCCCTATTGTGCACATAAACCGTTGCTGGGACGGTGTAAATGGCTCATTGTTGTGGGACATGGGCGCTAAAAACCTGCTGGTGTAGTAAGCAACCGAGGAGGCGAAAGTTAGACGTGCCAACTCGCCAAAGGGATTGGTGCGGAGTGACGGCCCAAACTGAATGTGCCAAGCTTCCTTGAACTGCTCCCATGTTGGCATGCTGAAATCGCACTCGAGTTGTAATTAAGTACCAAAAAAACTGAACGCCATTGGTGAGGTGGTAGGCTGCAGTCCATACCTTTTCAGCCTCGTCTATGCGCTGTCCACGAAAAAACTGCTCGCACCTATTGAGCCAACCAAGAGGATCGACATCACCGTCATATGTCCGAAAGTCAAGCTTGTGGAAGCGAGACCTGATCTTAGGTGATTGTTGGTAAGGGCATCTCCAGCCGCGCCCCCAACAGGCCCTTCCCAGGCGATTTTGCCGTGCCGGCGCCAAAAAAACGGCCCAATCGCGCCCCCAGAAGCCCGTTTTTCGCCGGCTCGGGCCAAAACTGGTGCCGGCGGATCCAGGCCGAACCCGGCGCCTTGGGGGGCGCTTGGGGAGCCGGCACAAATGAAAAAGGCGCGTGGGCCCGCCCTGGCGGCGACCCGAGGGCCTTTTCCCGCCGCTTCTTAACGCTTTTCCCTCGCATCTCTTCCGCTCGCTCGCCTTCCTCCCGCCATTCCCTCCCTTTCTCCCGCCAAACCCCCTCCAGCTCGCCTTCCAGTCGCCGCCATGCCGCCGAAGAAGTACGCCATGCCGCGCGCGGCGGCAACCACGACTGGCACCGTGGCCCAGCCGAAGCAGAGGAAGCCGAGGGCGCCGCCATCGAAGCCACCGGGCATGTCGAGCGCCGAGTGGAGGGTGGAAGTTCAGCGACGCGACGCAGTCACCACCGACCGGCGGAACAGGGCCATTGCCAAGAAGGCCCGCGACAACGCGGCGCGTGCGGCGGCGTCTTCCTCATCGGTCGACCACGCGGGGATGATGAATCCACCCGTCGTCAGCCACGCCCAGTACGCGCCCTGGGGACAACAAGGCGTCGGATCTCCATGGGGATTGTCGTCGCCTGGCTACGCCGACGGCGACGCGCACGGGGGGGGGGGGGGGGGGGGAGAGGGGTTCAACCCAAACGTGACCTTCCCCCATGGCCACCCCGCGACGCGCACACCCTCGCCCGCCTTCGTCGGCGTGCTGTACCCTCCATACAACTACTCGCCGCCCGCCGCCTACGCGTCCACACCGACGCCCCATCTCCGTCGTGGACCGCTGCCTTTCTCGCACCTCGGCGACACCGACGACACAGGAGCCGACATGGACGACATCATCGCGACAGGATCGATCGCGGCCGCCGCGTCTCCCGGGTTCGCCACCCAGGACGAGGTAGTGGATCTCAGCGGCGACATGGAGGCCGAGCTCGGCTAAGTCTACGGCGAGGACGCGCACGAAGCGCAGGAACCCGAGGAGGACGAGGAGGACGAGGAGGAGGAGGAGGAGGAGGAGGAGCCGGCTCCTGTTCTGACGAAGGGGCGCCAGAAGAAGAAGCGGGCGGCTAGGTCAGGCGAACCGCGCATCAAGTGGACGTCCAAGGAGGAGGAATACCTCGCCGAAGCATGGAAAGTCGTCTGCCGGATTTATGGCGTCTTTTAAGAGCGGGAACGACCAAGTTTAAATTTCCCGCATCCTGGGGCCGGCGCTTGGGGGCGTGACTGGGAGTTAGGTCGCTCCCAGGGGCCGAACTAGCGTCGGCACGCCCCCAGGCCGCTCTATTTAGGCGCCCTAGGGGGCCGAACGGCTGGAGATGCCCTAAGGATGGAAGGGAGGTGATGGGCGGGATGCATCATCCATAGATGGCCTGGGGGAGGGGGTGCGGCTATAATGCTATATGAAACCCCACCCCGGTTGGCAGGTGGAGGCACAAAAGTGGTAGAGGCGGTGCAAAATATGCGATTGCTGCTGCTGATGATGATCATAGGGTTGATGTTGTTGATGGTAGGGTTGCTATTTGGTAGGTGGGCAGCAAAATTGGGCGGGATTTGGGCTATAGGGTGAGCGTACCAAGTGGCCCAGATTGATGTCAGGGGTAGTTGTGGCGAGTAAGGAGATGGCTGGAGGTGGTAAAAGGGTGTTGGCGCATGATGACAGTTGCGAGCGGTCGACACATGGTGCGAGGGGAAGTAGATGGTGGAATGAAGGAAAGTGAGCAGGTCGTGGGGGTTGGCAGGTCCACAGTCGAGGCGGTGATGATTCCCTCGCTAGTTAAGGTGACACCGAAGGTGCTGTGGTTGAGGGGAAGCACCAGGGGCGCCTCGTCGCTGGGGAGAAGTGCTTGCAATGCAGAGGTTGCGTCATAGGCGGTTGCTGCAACCGTGTAATCTCACGGTGGGGGTAAGGCATGTAGCCGTTGCTCAAGTGTTGCACTAGTCCGACGAGGAGCGTATGGCCATTTGCTCATTGGCATGTGAAAGCCGCCAATTGCTTCATGATGATCTTCATCTACTCCATAGATAGCTCCGATACCAAAGTGGAAGAATCTGCTGACCTAATCCTAATTATTGAAAAGTATATAAAAGCAAACGATAATATTCTTCTTTGCTTTATGAAGAGGGTCGGCCCCTATATATAGTAGACAAGACTTGACCAACTAGCCCGTAAATCTATTCAAACTCTAATATGATCTCTAAACTGACTGGACTCCTTCCTAACAAAGATCTTTAATCAACTAAGACTCCAAGTAAGGCATAAGACTCCATGTTTGATGGACTGGCCCATGTAACATCTTTAGGGTAGGTGGCGAACCTACCCACCTAATAAGTTAACTAAGTTTGAAGCGTGTGTGTGAACACTAACTTTCTCTTCACACTATAAGATGTTTTGCTTATTTTAATATGGATTGCATGGACTAAAATGACTGAACAAGCTCACTAAAACGTGTATATATACATTTGATTCATAAAAAAGTTACTCCCTCTGATCCATTTTAATTGTTACTGAAACGGATGTATGTAAACATATTTTAGTGCTAAATATATTCATTTGAGCGACAACCATAGTTACCGGATTCACTATGAGAGGCCTCGAATTCCGTTCTAGATCGAGCGACCCAAATTGGAGTACGAATTCGGTCGGTTCAATCGAAAATTGGTGCCCGATTCGCCGAACCCTAATCGGTCAATTTTTCTCCTTATTCGTCTCCTCCATCCCTCCTCATTCGTCTCCATCCGCCAGAGCACGAGCGCAACGGGAGAGATCAGACAGGGAGAGGGGAAGCATATTACTGGAGAGGCGTGCTAGAATAAGAACAGATGAGAGATGCGTGCCTGAAGCCCCGAGGCGTGTGTGGCCGTTGGGATAGCTAGGAAGTCTCGACCTGAAGCCGGCATATTAGGTCGTAATTGCCGGGTTCGTGAACCCCTTCTACGATTCGCGAATCGGAGATGTGTACCCCAGCTCCGTCGAATCCGATTCGGTAAATATACCGAATTTTGAATGACAAATTTGAATTGCGAATCAGGTAACTATGGCGACAATTAATATGGATCGAAGGGAGCAAAACATCTTATATTTGTGATCGGGGAGTAGCATTTTGCATTGGAAAACGATCTAAAACATCCGGCTGATTTCTCCAGAATTCAGCCGTGTCGCCCGGCCACCACGCGTCCTCATGGGCCATGTCACGCGCCGGCAGTCCCTTATCTCTAGCGCGTGACTCGTTCTTTTTACCCCTACCAGCGATGGAGCGAGATCCCCTTTCTCTCCATCCTCTCCTACCTCCGTCTCGACGCAACATCCGTCCATTACTTCGCCATTGCCCTCGTCGGAGCAAGCTGCCCCACATCTCCAGCATCATCCCTCGTCAGAACAAGCTGCCTGCAGCACCCGGCTGCGACCTGCAGGCTGCAGCACCCCGTGTCGACCTGCAGTTCCGGGCACGGCCTTGCTGTTGCTGGTGTTGAGAAGCGTGACGATCCTGCCGGTGAGCGCCCGGTGCAGCGTCGTCGGCACCGCGGGAGCAGCCGGTGTTGCGGGGAGGTTCGCGTCCGAGGGGATTATCCCTGAAGCTATTGGGAGCACCGCCGGAGTTGCAATGGAAGTCTCGGTGTTGGGAGCACTGCCGGAGTTGCGCTATTGGGAGCACTACCGGAGTTGCAATGGAAGTCGCCGGTGCTGCGACGGTGACCGCGGCGAGTGGCCGACGGTGGTGCTAAAACTCCGGTGATGTTGCGTTGAAGCTGTTGGGAGCACTGCTGGTGTTGCAATGGAGCAACGCCGGACCGTCGGAAGCATAGCCGGCGCTGCAATGGAGCTTCGCCGGACGTCGCCGGGGCTGCAATGGAGCTTTACCCGATGTCGTCGACGCTGCATTGGAGCTATGGTCGCGCCGCGCCGTGCTGCAGAGGAGCTGGCATGCCGTTGCGTCAAAGATGGTCTTCTGTCAAGGAGTTGCTGCATCGAACGGCCCCATAGCGTTGATCCGACGGCTGGGCGGGCGGATGATTTCATCATCCGACTGATTCGTAGCACGGCCCTTTTGCATTGCCAATGTATTGTATAATACTCCATGGAGACGTACACACTATGTGGGCCACATCTCATCATGACCTCATTCAATTGAGATCTTCAATTTAGTATTCAGTACACGATTTTTACTGGGCTTTGTGGTGGGATCTTTTGATGGGTGGGTCCTATTGGCAAGTGCCTAGGTAGCATGGGTCTTGGTTGGCAAGAAGCAAGCGTTGACCACGGCACGCGGCTAAATTTCGTGTGTTGACCTAAATTTCGTGTTTTGATCATTTTTTGAAACCTATTCGAGATTTGACTTTAGTTTGAAATTTTTTCAAAATCTGACCCTTTTGCTACCGCCAGGGACCATGACGGTAGGGTATAACAGTCTACCGCCAAGGTCCCTGGCGGTAGGGTTGCATGCCCTACCGCCAAAAACCTCCTAAGTATTAAACACAATGTGTGCTCGTGCCTACCGCCAAGCACCTTGGCGGTAGGGTTGTGCAGGCTACCGCCAGCCCGGTTGGCGGTAGCGATGTTTCCTATCGCCAAAGTCCCTGGCGGTAGGCTGTTAAACCCTACTAAACCCTACCGCCATGGACTCTGGCGGTAGCAAAAGGGTCAAATCTTGAATTTTTTTCAAACTAGGGTCAAATCTCGAATAGGTTTCAGAAAAGGGTCAAAACATGAAAATTTGCCATGCTTAGCACCAACACAATACACGTGGCCAATAGGATAACTCCCCCACGTACGTGTACTCATTAGAAGCTGCCCCCCAATCACACGGTCAGAGAAAACCCACCCAATCACTTAAATAATTTCACAACTTTCAAAAGAAAAAACTAGCACATAAAAAAAAAACATGTGCAACCTCAGGAACATAAGCGACGCAGTGAAGTGCGCACTTCCCTTCTAGCAGCGCTAAGTGCCGGCCGACCGGCTCTAGGGTTCGGCTGGTTGCATGCAGACCATCAGACTGGGTCCCATAATCGTCCGATCTCCTACCCCATGTCATCCTATTTTCTTTCCCCACCGATTCGTCCTGAATCATAGGGAGGCCTGTGCCAGTTTTTCTTCTCATCCTCCTTCTGTGTTGCTCGCCGTATCCACCTCGCACACTCCCGCAACTCGCCGCAGCTGCTGCTGCCCTCTAGTCATCGTGTGCAACTAAATCCGCAGGTAGGACCACCGCTCCCACATCTGGTGACGATTGCAGCACATTTTTCAAGGGTTGCAAAAGCTTTTGCTGCCATGGTTGCAACTGTGCTACCGGTTGGTTCCAGCACGCGATCACCGCGATAGCAGCGGCGCCGGTGTGGTGGCAGCAAAAATCTCACCTGTTCCAGCTTTCCAAACGACGATTCCATCTCACTGCAGTTGCAGGTTATAAATCCCACGGTCACGAGTTCCCAGCTCACCCGCGATCACCGTTTGTGCCGGTTGAAGCTTCACCCGTTGCCGGTTGTAGCTTCTCTCCTGCCGGTTGCAGCTATTTTGCGGTTGCATAGTGCCCCACCACCAGCTCCCCCGTCTTCAGTTGAAGCTTTTTATTTCATAGTGTAGCTTTCTAGGCCGCCGGTCGTAGCATTTGGCGTTGTTGTTTGCAGCTTGTAGCGCAAGGATGTGACTGGCGCAATTCCTGGCCGGTCGGCCTGTGAGAATTGTTTTGCTTCTAGTACTCTCTACTCTGTAAGGTTGAATTGGATCATATATATTCATTTATTACATCAACAAAGAAGTTTAATTGGTCGATCTGTCAATAGATGTCATTAAGTATATAAGGATAATTGTGAAAAGATTGTTTTTTGATTGGTACATTGAGGACGAGTACACATCATTGTGACAACCATGTGGTCCTTTTTGTCGAAAAAAATTTAACTACACAGCTTAATGAGTGCACGACTATATTTTTCTCAAAAAAACATGATTTTTTAGTCATGGTCGTTTGATAAAAAAAAGTTCAAGGAATAGGTTCATTACACGAATACTCATTTTGTATGCATTTGAGGGACTTGGAAATATATATATGTCTGTAGTTTAAGTTGATTTTTCATTCTAAGATAGCTCTACCTCTATAGAATATTCTAATGTATGGACTGCCCAAGCCATACAGAAAATGTTCTTCAAATTTGGGTGCAAGCTGGAGAAGAGAAAATAAGATAGATTGGATGGAAATATGAAGTCATGGTCAAGAGAACTCTTAACCAACTTCAATTTGGACTGTAGGATAATTGTATATCTATTTTTTCTTAAAATACAGATATGAATGTTCCATAATTAACCAGCATTCAGTCCCTGTCCGATCTAAATATTATTTTTATTTCTTTTATATCCTTTGGTATAAGTGGTTATTACACATATCTTCCTGAGTATAGTGCACATGTTATCTAATAATGTGATTTAAGCTGTATAACTACCATGGCTGTAAATATTTGCGCATAATATATAGTGGATTAGTCTACCAAGAGTTTTGCATTCCACCTGGTTATTACTTTTACCTTGCTGTGCGTGTGTGTTCTGTTGTCACATATTTAATGGCCAGGAGGGTGAGGATTAGATCTGAGGTACTCCCTCCGTTCGGAATTACTTGTCTTGGAAACGGATGTATACATCTAAATACATCCATTTCCACGACAAGTAATTCCGAACGGAGGGAGTGGTAGTCATGGGTCATAGAAGCGGTATGCATTGGTGCAGGAAGCCCTCTCGCATCCGATGAACACCATCTTGGTGCTGTGGTCGGCATGCTTTTAGAGGTGCGTCTCCACAGTCTTCACATGCGTCATGCACCCAAATGCCTAGATGTGACACATTCTGGCTTACGCCTGTAGATGGCTTCATAGGGAGTCTAACTAAATTTGTATATAGCAAGAAAACCTTCTTCGGGGCGAACCATTCTACATCCAAAGTTCCAAACTCTCAGTCGGAATTAATGCTAACTAGGGACAAGTAGAGATAATACGTATCTGTCAAGCTGCTTCACCATAGGAAAGTGCCATCACTCTTCCTCAAGCTTGATGTAGCGAAGGCATTCGACTCCCTCGGATGGCCCTTGCTCATGGAAGTGCTAACGCGGCGTGGTTTCGGTGCCCGATGGCGTTCTTGGATCGCAGCGCTGCTGTCTTCGGCTTCGACTAGAGTGATGGTGAATGGACACCCCGGGGGTCGCATTTGGCACGTGCAGGGTTTGCGGCAAGGGGACCCCATCTACCCCATGCTTTTCATCCTGGCCATGGATGTTCTTACGGCCATGATTCGCAAAGTAGAGGCAAGGACTGCCGGAGTCCATGCAGGGCGTGGGCATCAAGCATCGGTTGTTCCTCTATGCCGACGACATGGTGATGTTTGCGCGGCCGGCTGTCCAGGACCTGGTGGTGAACTGGTGATCAAGGAGGTTTTCCACATATTCGGTGAAGCTTTGGGCCTAAAAGCGAACATGTCGAAGAGCTCCATCATCCCGATTAGGTGCGATCTTGAGCTGGTAGACCGTGTCTGCTGTCCCTCCCTTGCACGGTGGCGGCGTTCCCATGCACATACCTATGGCGGGGCGCACGCGAGGCTAAGGCAGGACACTGCAAAGTGGCCTGGAGCACAGTCTGCAGACCAAAAGAACTGGGTGGATTGGGCATCCACAACTTGCGCTTGCTGAATGCGGCACTACGCGTGCGGTGGGCTTGGCTGGCGCGGACAGATCCCGACCGGCCCTGGCACGGCATGCAGGTTAGCTGACAAAGGAAGCCATGGGATTATTTGCGGCGTCTACCGTCTGTACTGTGGGGTCTGTACTGTGGGGAACGGCCGGTCTGCAATTTTTTGGATGGATCGATGGATTGAGGGTGCCTTGGCTGGCGAGCTCGTGCCGGATATCTGGGCGCTGTTCCGCCATTGGTGCGCGCTGGTTGCTCTGTGGACGGCCTCACGCGCAGCGCATGGACTGGGCACATAAAGGGGCAGTTCTCCACGCCCATGATCGGCCAATTCTGCGTCCTATGGGGGTCCATGCAGTGTCAGGCAGGTTCCATGACGGCATCTCCGGATCTGTTTCGCTGGATTTGGTGTGCCTCTGGATGCTATTCGGCGCGCACGGCATATCGCGCGTTCTTTCAGGGCCTGACGCACACGCCTGTTGCGGAGGAGATTTGGGCCTCACACGTGCCACCGGAGCTCAAATTCTTCGCGTGGATCGCGGTGAACAACAGATGCTGGACGTCCGATCGTCTTGCTTCCAGGGGCCTGCCGCATCAGCCATGCTGCCCTCTGTGCCTTCAGGAGCCGGAATCGCTGGATCACCTTCTGGTGCAATGCTCTTTTTCGCGCGCTATCTGGTTCGAGGTGTACGCACGGTGCACTACGAGCGGCACACTCCTTCCCAGCACGATTTACTGGTAGCCTGGTGGACCAAGGCCAGTGCGGCGGCGAGGAAGGTGTTGAACTCTTTGTTCATACTCTTCATGCATAGGATTTGGAAGGAGCCTAATAGTAGGGAGGGTCTTCAACCCTCGGCTGCAGTTTCGGCGATTGTAGCTGGCATTGCGAGTGAATGGAGGTTGTGGCTACTGGTGTGGTGACAGAGGGACGGTGGAATAGTGGGTCGTCGCGAGTAGATAGCTCTGTAGAACACTGGTGGAGTGGGGTTGGCTTTGCCTCTGTTGCGGAGGTCTTGCAATTTTTGAACATCTTCTTCTCCTTCTTAATGATATGACACGCAATTCTCTTGCGCATTCCGGAAAAATAATACGTATCACGATCTGCCTGGACTCCGGAAGCGGGTGGCGGTGTAGCTCTCCGCCCACGCAGATACCCACATAACATCTGGCATCTTGAGTCCACTCGAGGAGGCATGTTTAACACTAGGTGGCATGAATTGGTGCATGTTGTCCTGGATTGAGTCTGAACGTCCACATATATTGTGTGTCGCTTCATGTTACGGATTGTGTCTGTTGTCTACATTTGAGCAATTTGTCCCTAGAATTTTTCGAGGACATCATTTCCAATGTGGGACCTGTGAGGTGTGCCTAAGATCTCAGTATGTGGTTCAGGTCGTGTAGCTTGACACTTATCCAAAAGAACGTAACCCTGTTTGCATCAAGCATGTATTCCTGTAGAAAGTGTTAGAGCCACATTAGGCATCCATCAGCACATATATGTATGCCTACGTAGGACTGTAACCCTGGTATAGTCTTAAAACTATTTTTCTCCTAAACATTGGTGATGATATACGAGACTGACATTAACAAGTGTATCTACAGAAGAACATAACCCTGTTTGCATCAAGCATGTATTCCTATAGAAAGTGTTAGAGGCACTTTAGGCATCCATCAGAAAATATATGTATGCCTACGTAGGACTGTAACCCTGGTATAATCTTAAAACTATTTTTCTCCTAAACATTGGTGGTGATATACGAGACTGACATTAACAAGTGTATCTACAGAAGAACATTTAAGATTTGTGAATTTTGCAGTGGGTGTAAAGTTTAAACGCATGGTCCATCACCCATATGCATACCTGCAACACCAATGTCATTTGTGTATAACACACTTGTGCTGAAATTTCTATGATTCAAAATTAATGAACATAATAAATTAAATATATGCAGCAACTTTTCCGTCTAGGGTATTCTGCTTTTCTGATGATTTTTTCAAATTGGTATACATCTGGTAGATCTGATTTGTGCTGTTCAGTTTTTTGTTTATTTTTTGTAATCACAGTTATATGTCTCTTATGGTTTCAAATAATGCTCTTCAATTCTGTAGGAAGCACTTGAAAGTCCAAACCTGTTTGATGGACTGGATACTCACTCATCACAGAAAACTGAGGCCTCACAACATCACAGAGAAGAGAGAGAAAAGATATCTGAGATAAGGAAGCAAGGGAAGATCAATAATATAAATAAGAAGAAGGCTGGCACACAAAAGCACATGAACAGCAATAAAGCCAACAAAGTGGGGAAACCACGAGATCTGGAAAATTTTATCCCTAGGCATGGCATTTTAAAGTGCACAAAGCACACATCAGTGAAAATGGTCAAGGAGAAACGTGGCAATTCAGAAGGCAAGGAAGTAATAGAACTCTGCCGCAAATCAGTGAAACGTGTCAAATTCTCAGAAGCAGATGCTATACTTGAGCTACCAGAACGACAAAGTCTCTGCAAGATGTTTTCAGATGCTATGGCTTCTTCATCGTCCTCCTCCTCATCATCATCGTCATTCACGTCTACCGAAGCAGACAAATGCATATCTGCAGAAAGTGGTAGTTCTCATATGCCCATGGAAGCTTTCACTAAGGCGAAAGAAGCAAATAAGAATTCAGATCATGAGGATTCTCCAGACAAATGCGTAACTGCAGAAAGTGGTACTTCTCATATTCCCATGGAAGCTTTCACTAAGGCGAAAGAAGCAAATAAGAATTCAGATCATGAGGATTCTCCAGACAAATGCATAACTGCAGAAAGTGGTACTTCTCATATTCCCATGGAAGCTTTCACTAAGACGAAAGAAGGAAATAAGAATTCAGATCACGAGGATTCTCCTGAGCCTGGTAGCAGAGAGATGTCAACTCCTTTGATTGATTTGAATATGGCGTTATCGGAATCTACTGAATTGGACCAAAGGTATGATTCATATTCAGAGGTGCCAAATCTGGAGCATACACATGAGGAAACTTTAAGTTCTCATGTCCAATTGCTTCATGAGAGAGAAAACCGGATGAATTTTTCTGTTGTTTCACACAGACTGGAAAGTGAACAATCTAGTGCTGACTTGGAAAGAACAACGAATTCAAGTTCGGTGGGCACATTTTTGCATGGTGAGGCGATAGAAGTTTCTGATGTAGATGCTGCTGGTCCTCCATTGAGCTTAACTGAACTTGCTGAGACTCATCGTGGTTGCAGTAATATTTCAGTAAAAGATACTATGACTATGAGTACGTCCCCTTGTGCATTGCCAGATCATACATTTCAGGATTCATTTGGGCAGCACCAGAGTTGGTTTTCCACCAGCGGCAAATTTTCTTCCGGGCCATCTCATGAATCTAATGTGTCACACAGTAAGGAGTTAAATTTTCGTTCTCAGTTGAACGTGCCAAGTGAGAATGGACCTTCCACAGGACAGACAGTTCGTTTGATGGGTAAAGATCTTCCAGTTTGCACGACCAGAGCTGAATCGTTTTCCGAGACTGCGCGCAAGCATACAGGTACTTTCACCAATGACTACCTGAACGCAAATGTGTTCTTGCCACAACAAGGACGGCCTTTTCTCTCTTTACAAGCTCAGAATTTCCCCAATGATACAGTAAATTCTACCAGTATAACTCATGCTTCAACATATCATGCAAGCGCAAGTCAGGCACGGACTACACATGATTACAGCCACCCTTTCCCTGCAGCTAATGTACTTTCTGGAGATCAGTTGCCATATGAAAACAGGTTTGTTGATTTTTCAAACTCGCAGACCAATCGGCTTTTTTTATTGGGCTACCAACCTCCTCCCAATCATGGCAGTGCAGCATTCCAACAGAATTCCCCGTCGCGCCGTTATTATTCTGATCCTATCACTAGAACTGAACCACCCACAGCACCACCTTTGCCTACAACCAGACAGCATGGTGCACCATCTTCAGGTTTCCATGCCAATTTGCCTCAGCAACATGTTGTGCATTCAGCAAGCTCATCAGTGGGTTTTACATTCAACTATCCAGGCCAGGTAGTTCAAGCAACTTCCAACAGCATAAGAGATCTGACCCTTTCGGCCAGAAATACAGACAACAGAATGGGGAGCGCTGTTCTTGGCAATTCCAATGCTTCGCCTAGTGTTCGCTATGTCCAGAAGAGATCAGGCCCAGTGAAGCTCACTCCTGGTGCGAAGCATGTACTGGTGCCAAGCGATTGCACAGGTGATGGCGATTCTGCGCCTGTGTACTCCTGTGTTTCGTTCAGAAGTAGGAACACAAATGCTGCATGTCCTCAGAACAAAGGAGCATGATACCCTTTGTGGAAGTTTTGCTTGGCTGCTGTTCCATGAATCTATAAAACATCGGTGCTGTTTTTATTCAATTTCATTCATTTAGTTGGAACCTTTTGAAAAATGTTTGTTACATTTTTTTTCTGTTTGTGATAGTATTTCAAATGATTTGCTTCCTTCGTAATTATCTCCTCATCTAAACCTGAATCCATGGCTGGTGTGGCCTAAGACATGTACTCTGTTATATTTCTGTATTGTTACTCTTGGTCTGGAAGCGAAATAGAAAATGTTACCTACATTTTGTATTTGCAAGGTTCATTCTGAACAGAACAGGCCTGGAGCTCATTATATATTTTTGTCCTGAAAACCCGTCAATTCCAAGTTGTCTGTAAATAATAATTCTTTCGGAGAAGACAATGTTGTTTCTGATACTGTTTGTCTTATTCTGTGAAGTGAGAGTTACTGGCTCATTTTACACTTTGTAGAACACATGCGACACCCACTTGAAACAGGCTTCTGCCCCATTTTATAAAGCAGGTCAAAATAAAATTGACATCCGAGGGTGTAGTGAAGATGCTGGCAACTAAGTCGAGCACGAACGCACGAGAAGCCACAACCAACAAGTACATGAGACCACTAACTAGGAACGAAAACCACAACTCCTTGGGAAACCACGGGACACGGTTACACCGCGCACACCAAATTATCGCCAGAGAGGGCCACCTGTCCTCTCGCTCAGGGATATGGAGCACCGATCCTGCTTACAGACAGCGAGGACCTAGAACGGTAACAACGATGCCACGTGTAAAAGGTAGGGCACCAATGGTACTACCCATGCCACAAACGAAGAAGCTTCACGCAAGGATCCAAGCCTGAAGACGCCAGCGCACTGTGACCAGAAAGTAGCTGAGCTCCACGACGACACCCCCAAAAGGGTAACGACGCACAATGTCGTCGCCACCAAGACCGCAAAGACAGACTATGGTTTTTGCTCGGAGCCCTAGCGTGTGGAGGGAACCACATCGACACCCCCAAGAGGGAAATGACACCTGCAAGCATCGCCGCCGATGGTGCTATTGCGTGGAGCTTTTGCTCCGAGTCTCACCCATGCCACACCGATGTACCAAGATTGCTAACCCATCTCGAGAGAAGGTTATCTGCCATTGAAACATGGCTATAGATCAAGACCAGTGAGCCACCACCACGGAAGCATCGATAACATCAGGATCGCCTGCTGCCCCCGCCACTTGCAATCCACACAACCACATATAGATGCCACCATTATTGTAGTGCCGCTCACTGTAAATCCAACCGCTTAGCCTCATATTCCGGGGCCTCTGCCCTGACATCCAACATCGACTCTCCACCGCCATCAGGACACTAGGCCGTCGAAAAACATGAACATTGGCGTGGACAATGTTGCACGAAAACGTCATGCCACATCACAAGTATACCGTGTACATCACTAGTGCCAGCCCATACACAAAGAAATCATAGGCCTCAGTAGCTAGATTCCACCCAGATCAAGCCCTGCATCAAATCCGGCCAAGACAGGGAACACCGGCGACACCCAACACTATATCGCGGGCGACCATCCCACAAAGCGTCGTTGGGGCATCACCAGCACATGCCAAGCCGCTAGGTAGCATGCCTCCACAGGCCAGCGACCCTTCGGGTCTTCTCAAAATAACATGGCCAAAGAAAGTTTATCCCTACAAAATCATATAGTCTGGCTATGCTCCGTGTTCATCACACAAAATATTTAAATCATGCACAACCCTGATGATAAGCCAAGCAATTGTTTCATACTTTTGGTGTTCTCAATTTTTTTCAACTTTCACGTAATACATGAGCATGAGCCATGGATATAGCACTACAGATGGAATAGACGGTGGTTGTGGAGAAGACAAAAAGAAGGAGATAGTCTCACATCAACTAGGCTTATTGACGGGCTATGGAGATGCCCATCAATACATATCAATGTGAGTGAGTAGGGATTGCCATGCAACGGATGCACTAGAGCTATAAGTTTATGAAAGCTCAAAACGAAACTAAGTGGGTGTGAATACAACTTGCTTGCTCACGAAGACCTAGGGCAATTTGAGGAAGCCCATCATTGGAATATACAAGCCAAGTTCTATAATGAAAAATTCCCACTAGTATATGAAAGTGACAATATAGGAGACTCTCTATCATGAAGATCATGGTGCTACTTTGAAGCACACAAGTATGGTACGGATAGTAGCATTGCCCCTTCTCTCTTTTCTCTCATTTTTTATTTGGGCTTTCTCTCATTTCTTTGGCCTCTTTTTTTTCGTCCGGAGTCTCATCCCGACTTGTGGGGGAATCATAGTCTCCATCATCCTTTTCTCACATGGGACAATGCTCTAATAATGAAGATCATCACACTTTTATTTACTTACAACTCAAGAATTACAACTTGATACTTAGAACAAAATATGACTCTATGTGAATGCCTCCGGCGGTGTACCAGGATGTGCAATGAATCAAGAGTGACATGTATGAAAGAATTATGATCGATGACTTCGCCACAAATACGATGTCAACTACATGACCATGCAAATCAATATAACAGTGATGGAGCGTGTCATAATAAACGGAACGGTGGAAAGTTGCATGGCAATATATCTCGGAATGGCTACGGAAATGCCATAATAGGTAGGTATGGTGGCTGTTTAGAGGAAGGTATATGGTGGGTTTATGGTACCGGCTAAAGTTACGCGACACTAGAGAGGCTAGCAATGGTGGAAGGGTGAGAGTGCGTATAATCAATGGACTCAACATTAGTCATAAAGAACTCACATACTTATTGCAAAAATTTATTAGTTATCGAAACGAAGTACTACACGCATGCTCCTAGAGGGGTAGATTGGTAGGAAAAGACCATCGCTCGTCCCTGACCGCCACTCATTAGGAAGATAAACAATAAATAAACCATGCCCCGAGTTCATCACACAACGGTTCAACATATGTGCATGCTATGGGAATCACAAACTTTAACACAAGTATTTCTCAACTTCACAATTACTTAATAGCATGACTCTAATATCACCATCTTCATATCTCAAAACAATCATAAGGAATCAAACTTCTCATAGTATTCAATGCACTTTATATGAAAGTTTTTATTATATCCCTCTTGG
This sequence comes from Triticum urartu, assembly GCF_056163025.1. NCBI lineage: Eukaryota > Viridiplantae > Streptophyta > Magnoliopsida > Poales > Poaceae > Triticum > Triticum urartu. The sequence goes on along the minus strand of NC_141875.1, from coordinate 113,539,358 downwards.
ATGCCTATCATATTAGGACTAAATTTATAACCAAAGCAAATTACCACCATGATTTTTAGAGACACTCAAAATAATACAAGTGAAGCATGAGAGCCCATCAATTTCTATAAAATAAAACCACCGTCGTGCTCTAAAAGGTATAAGTGAAGCACATAGAGCAAAATTGCCTAGCTTAAAAGATATAAGTGAAGCACATAGAGTATTCTAATAAATCATGATTCATGAGTGTCTCTCTCAAAAGGTGTGTGCAGCAAGGATGATTGTGGCAAACTAAAAAGTAAACACTCAAATCATACAAGACGCTCCAAGCAAAACACATATCATATGGTGAATAAAAATATAGCCTCAAGTAAAGTTACCGATAGATGAAGATGAAAGAGGGGATGCCTTCCGAGGCATCCCCAAGCTTAGGCTCTTGGTTGTCCTTGAATATTACCTTGGGGTGCCTTGGGCATCCCCAAGCTTAGGCTCTTGCCACTCCTTATTCCGTAGTCCATCAAATCCTTACCCAAAACTTGAAAACTTCACAACACAAAACTCAACAGAAAATCTCATAAGCTTCGTTAGTATGAGAAAATAAATCACCACTTTTGGTAATGTTGTTAACTCATTCTTTATTTATATTGGTGTAATATCTACTGTATTCCAACTTTTTCATGGTTCATACCCCCTGATACTAGCCATAGATTCATCAAAATAAGTAAAACAACACAAAGAAAACAGAATCTGTCAAAAACAGAACAATCTGTAGCAATCTAGAGATTTCGAATACTTATATAACTCCAAAAATTCTGAAATATTAGGACGACCTAAGAAATTTGTTTATTAATCTTCTGAAAGAAGAATTAGTATTTTATCGCGCTTCTGCTGAAAACAAAAATTAATATCCTGGGCGCAAAAGGTTCTGTTTTTCAGCAAGATCAAATCAACTATCACCTTAAGCTATCCCAAAAGTCTTACTTGGCACAAACACTAATTAAAAGATAAAAAATACATCTAACCAGAGGCTAGATAAATTATTTAATGCAAAACAAGACCTAAAGAGAAAGAACAAAAATAAAATTGGGTTGTCTCCCATCAAGCGCTATTGTTTAACGCCCCTAGCTAGGCATTGATAATTTTAATGATGCTCACATGAAAGATAGCAATTGAAACACAAAGAGAGCACCATGAAACATGTGACAAACAAGTCTAAGTCTAACATGCTTCCTATGCATAAGGATTTTATAAGCAAACAAATTATCAAGACAAGCAAAAACTACCATATGCTAGGAACAAGAAAGAAACAATAGCAATCTCAACATAACGAGAGGTAATTTTGTAACATGAAAATTTCTACAACCATATTTTCCTCTATCATAATAATTATATGTGGGATCATAATCAAATTCAATAATATAGCTATTGCATAAAATATTCTCAACATGATCCACATGCATGCAAAGTTGACACTCTTCCAAAATAGTGGGATTGTCATAAAATAAAGTGATGACCTCTCTGAACCCACTTTTGTCAAAAACTTCATAAGATCGAACATTATCCAAATATTTGGGATCTAAAGTTGACACTCTTCCAAAACCATTTTCACTATTATTGCAAACATTATTATCAATCTCATATTCATCATGGAGCTTAAATAAATTTTCAAGATTATAAGAAGAATCACCCCAATCATGATCATTGCAACAAGTAGTGGACATAACAAAACTAGCATCCCCAAGCTTAGGGTTTTGCATATCATTAACACAATTGTCATTAATAGAATATATACTAATATCATTGCAATCGTGCTTTTCATTCAAGGAGCTATCATGAATCACTTCATAAATTTCTTCTTTCAACACTTCATCACAATTTTTAGATTCACGAATTTCAAGCAAAAACTCATAAAGATAATCTAGTGCACTCAACTCACTAGAAATTAGTTCATCATAATTGGATCTTTTAAAAAGATTAGCAAGTGGATGAGGATCCATATCAATAGATTTTTAGCAAGCGAAGATGCAAACAAATAGAAGGCACATGGCAACACAAGCAAAGATAGCAAACGAGCAAAAAGGCATACGGAAAGAAGGGCGAAGAAAAAGGGCAAATATTTTTGAAAATCATTTTAGAAGTGGGGGAGAGGAAAACGAGAGGCGAATGGTGAATAATGTAATGCAAGAGATGAGAGTTTATGATGGGTACTTGGTATGTCTTGACTTGGCGTAGATCTCCCTGGCAACGCCGCCAGAAATTCTTCCTGCTACTTCTTGAGCTTGCGTTGGTTCTTCCCTTGAAGAGGAAAGGGTGATGCAACAAAGTAGAGTAAGTATTTCCCTCAGTTTTGAGAACCAAGGTATCAATCCAGTAGGAGACAACTCTCAAGTCACCGAATACCTGCACAAACAAACAACAACTTGCACCCAACACGATAAAGGGGTTGTCAATCCCTTCACGGTTACTTGCAAAGGTGAGATCTGATAGAGATAGATAAACGATAAAATAAATATTTTTGGTATTTTTGGTTTATATATCGGAAAGTAAAAGATTTCAAAATAGTAGATCAGAAACTAATATGATGGAAAGTAAAACTTGTATGATGGAAAATAGAAATTGTATGATGGAAAATAGACCCCGAGGCCATAGGTTTCACTAGAGGCTTCTCTCAAGATAGAAAATAATATGGTGGGTGAACAAATTACTGCCAAGCAATTGATAGAAAAGCACAAAGGTATGACGATATCTAAGGCAATGATCATGAATATAGGCATCACGTCTGTGTCAAGTAGACTGAAACGATTCTGTATCTACTACTATTACTCCACACATCGACCGCTATCCAGCATGCATCTAGAGTGTTAATTTTATAAAGAATCGAGTAACGCATTAAGCAAGATGACATGATGTAGAGGAATTAACTCAAGCAATATGATGAAAACCCCATCTTTTTATCCTTGATGGCAACAATACAATACGTGCCTTGCTGCCCCTACTGTCACTGGGAAAGGACATCGCAAGATTGAACCCAAAGCTAAGCACTTCTCCCATTGCAAGAAAATCCAATCTAGTTGGCCAAACCAAACCGATAGTTCGAAGAGAATTACAAAGATATGAAATCATGCATATAAGAATTCAAAGGAGATTCAAATAATATTCATAGATAAGCTGATCATAAATCCACAATTCATCGGGTCTCGGAAAACACATTGCAAAAAAGTATTACATCAAATAGATCTCCAAGAACATCGAGGAGAACATGGTATTGAGAATCAAAGAGAGAGAAGAAGCCATCTAGGTACTAGCTATGGACCCGTAGGTCTGAGGTAAACTACTCACGCTTCATCGGAAGGGCAATAGAGTTGATGTAGAAGCCCTCCGTGATAGAATCCCCCTCTGGCAGGACACCGAAAAGGCCCCTAGATGGGATCTCATAGGTACAGAATGTTGCGGCGGTGGAAAAGTGTTTTCGTGGCTCCCCTGGTTGGTTTGGGGATATATGGGAATATATAGGCGAAGAAACTAGGTTAGGAAGTACACGAGGAGCCCACAAGGGTGGGGACGCGCCCTACGCCCCCCTAGGCGCGCCCTCCGTCCTTGTGGCCGCCTCATGGCTTCTCTGACTTTCACTCCAAGTCCTCTGGATGTCTTCTGGTCCAAGAAAAATCATCGCGAATGTTTTATTCCTTTTGGACTCCGTTTGGTATTCCTTTTCTGCGAAACTCTAGAACAAGGAAAAAAACAGAAACTGGCACTGTGCTCTAGGTTAATAGGTTAGTCCCAAAAATAATATAAAATAGCATATTAATGCATATAAAACATCCAAAATAGATAATATAATAGCATGGAACAATAAAAAATTATAGATACGTTGGAGACGTATCACTCTACTTTATTTGCCTTTGCACAAACTATCATTTTGTTTTCATAAAAAAATCAAAAATAAAAAACACAAAAATATTTTTGTTTTGTCGTTTGCTTGGTCACTATGTCTTAAGAAAACACTAACTTGTGTGATTTTTCAAATACTAATAATAATGATTTTGTTAGTATTCCAATTGCTCCTCCCGCTACTAGTGTGGAGTCATGTGACATTAATGCTGCTTTGTTGAATCTTGTTATGAAAGAACAATTTTCTAGTAGTCCTAATGAAGATGTTGCATCTGATCTTAATACTTTCTTTGAATTATCCGATATGCAAAAGAAAAATATGTCGATAATGATATTGTTAATTTGAAATTATTTCCGCTCTCACTACAAGACCATGCTAAAACTTGGCTTTCATCCTTGGCTCGAAATAGTATTGATTCTTTGGACATGTGTAAGGATGCTTTTATTGCCAAGTATTTTCCTCCCACTATAATTATTTATCTTAGAAATCACATTATAAATTTTAAGCAACTTGAGCATGAGCATGTTGCACAATCTTGGGAGAGAATGAAATTAATGACAAGAAATTGTCCCACTCATGATTTTAGTTTATGGATGATTATACAAAATTTCTATGCAGGACTAAACTTTGTTTCTAGAAACCTTCTAGACTCTGCTGCAGACAGTACTTTTATGGAAATCACATTGGAAGAAGCTAAAAAACTCCTTGATAATTGAATGGCAAATTACTCTCAATGGCACACCGAAAGAGCTCCAACTGGTAAGAAGGTAAATTCTGTCAAAGAAATTACTACCTTGACTGATAAAATGGATGCTCTTATGAAAATGGTTGCTAATAAAAATGCTCTTGTTGATCCTAATGATGTGCCATTATCTACTTTTATTTAGCAAAATAATGAAGTCATTGATGTGAACTTTGTCTCTAGAAATAATTTCAATAACAACGCTTATAGAGGTAATTTAATCCTAGACCGTATCTCGAAAATTCCTCTAATAATTATGGTAATTCCTATGGAAATTATTATTATGATAATAGGATAACTACTGATCTTGAGAGAAATATCAAAGAATTCATTAATTCACAAAATATTTTTAATGCCATGGTAGAAGAAAAATTGAATAAAGTTGATGATATGGCTAGGAACATGGATAGAATTGCTCATGATGTGGAAACTCTTCAATTAAAATTTTTGCCACCTAAGCATGATATTAATGAGTCCAGCAAAGCTATTCGTGTCTCCATTAATATAAGTAAAGAAAGAACCGATAGGTTGAGAGCGAAGCAAGGATTCCTAGAAAAAGGCTATTCCGCCCGATTTTTACTGTAATCATGTTGAAGATATTAAAATGATTGGTGTCTCACCCATTGAATTTTTGTTTAGTAATATAAAACTTGATGAAAAATGGACTGGATATGAGTCATCTTTAGCTACAAGGCATCCCAATTGCTCGGAGGATGATGATCTTAATGATAAAAATAATAAAAGTTGGTTTGGAGAGGTCAAGACTTTAACTAGTGATGTGCCCACTACTTTGGATTACAAGGACTGTAATTATGTTAGTTTTTCTTTAATTGAGTGTATTTCCTTGTTGCAATCCATGGTAAATTCACCCAATGCTTATGAAAACATAAAGTTTTTACTAAACATATCGTAGAAGCTATGATGAAAGCTCATGAAGAAAAACTAGAGTTGGAGGTTTAAATACCTAGGAAATTGCATGATGGATGAGAACCTACTATTAAAGTAAAGATTAAAGATTATGGGTGTAATGCTTTATGTGATTTTGGTGCTAGCGTTTCCACTAAACCAAAATCTTTATGCGATGTGCTAGGCCTTGTTGATATGGATGAATGTTCCCTTAATTTGCACTTAGCAGATTCAACTATTAAGAAACCATTGGGTAGAATAAATGAATTGCTTATTCCTGCTAATAGCAATTATGTGCCCATGGATTTTATTGTGCTTGATATTGAATGTAATCCGTCTTGTCCTATAATACTTGGTAGGCCATTCCTACGAACCATAGGTGCTATTATTGACATGAAAGAAGGAAACATAAGGTTCCAATTTCCATTAAAGAAAGGAATGGAACACTTCCCTAGAAAGAGAATTAAGCCACCATATGAATCAATTATGAGGGCCACCTATGGGGTGAAAACTAAGGATGGCAATACTTGAGACTTTGAGTTATGCCTAGCTAGGGGTGTAAATGAAGGAAATATGCCCTAGAGGCAATAATAAAGTTATTATTTATTTCCTTATATCATGATAAATGTTTATTATTCATGCTAGAATTGTATTAACCGGAAACATAATACATGTGTGAATACATAGACAAACAGAGTGTCACTAGTATGCCTCTACTTGACTAGCTCGTTAATCAAAGATGGTTATGTTTCCTAACCATGAACAAGGAGTTGTTATTTGATTAACGAGATCACATCATTAGGTGAATGATCTGATTGACATGACCCATTCCATTAGCTTAGCACCCGATCATTTAGTATGTTGCTATTGCTTTCTTCATGACTTATACATGTTCCTATGACTATGAGATTATGCAACTCCCGTTTGCCGGAGGAACACTTTGTGTGCTACCAAAAGTCACAACGTAAATGGGTGATTATAAAGGTGCTCTACAGGTGTCTCCAAAGGTACATGTTGGGTTGGCGTATTTCGAGATTAGGATTTGTCACTCCGATTGTCGGAGAGGTATCTCTGGGCCCTCTCGATAATGCACATCACACAAGCCTTGCAAGCATTGCAACTAATGAGTTAGTTGCGAGATGATGTATTACGAAACGAGTAAAGAGACTTGCCGGTAACGAGATTGAACTAGGTATTGAGATACCGACGATCGAATCTCGGGCAAGTAACATACCGATGACAAAAGGAACAACGTATGTTGTTATGCGGTCTGACCGATAAAGATCTTCGTAGAATATGTAGGAGCCAATATGAGCATCCAGGTTCCGCTATTGGTTATTGACCGGAGACGTGTCTCGGTCATGTCTACATTGTTCTTGAACCCGTAGGGTCCGCACGCTTAAGGTTTCGATGACAGTTATATTATGAGTTTATGAGTTTTGATGTACCGAAGTTAGTTCGGAGTCCCGGATGTGATCACGGACATGAAGAGGAGTCTCGAAATGGTCGAGACATAAAGATTGATATATTGGACGGCTATATTCGGATACCGGAAGTGTTCCGGGTGATAAAACCGGAGAGCCGGAGGTGCCGTGCGTTCGGTACTTGATCGGTCGGATCGTGAAGACGTACGACTACATCAACCGCGTTGTGCTAACGCTTGCGCTTTCGGTCTACGAGGGTACGTGGACACACTCTCCCCTCTTGTTGCTATGCATCACCATGATCTTACGTGTGCGTAGGAATTTTTTTGAAATTACTATGTTCCCCATCAGTGGCATCCGAGCCTGGTTATATGCGTTAATGTTATATGCACGAGTCGAACACAAGTGAGTTGTGGGCGATACAAGTCATACTGCTTACCAGCATGTCATACTTTGGTTTGGCGGTATTGTTGGACGAAGCGTCCCGGACCGACATTACACGTACGCTTACGCGAGACCGGTTCTCTCGACGTGCTTTGCACATAGGTGGCTTGCGGGTGACAGTTTCTCCAACTTTAGTTGAACCGAGTGTGGCTACGCCCGGTCCTTGCGAAGGTTAAAACAGCACCAACTTGACAAACTATCGTTGTGGTTTTTATGCGTAGGTAAGATTGGTTCTTGCTTAAGCCCGTAGCAGCCACGTAAAACTTGCAACAACAAAGTAGAGGACGTCTAACTTGTTTTTGCAGGGCATGTTGTGATGTGATATGGTCAAGACATGATGCTAAATTTTATTGTATGAGATGATCATGTTTTGTAACCGAGTTATCAGCAACTGGCAGGAGCCATATGGTTGTCGCTTTATTGTATGCAATGCAATCGCGCTGTAATGCTTTACTTTATCACTAAGCGGTAGCGATGGTCGTGGAAGCATAAGATTGGCGAGACGACAACGATGCTACGATGGAGATCAAGGTGTCGCGCCGGTGACGATGGTGATCACGACGGTGCTTCGAAGATGGAGATCACAAGCACAAGATGATGATGGCCATATCATATCACTTATATTGATTGCATTTGATGTTTATCTTTTATGCATCTTATCTTGCTTTGATTGACGGTAGCATTATAAGATGATCTCTCACTAATTATCAAGAAGTGTTCTCCCTGAGTATGCACCGTTGCGAAAGTTCTTCGTGCTGAGACACCACGTGATGATCGGGTGTGATAGGCTCTACGTTCAAATACAACAGGTGCAAAACAGTTGCACACGCGGAATACTCAGGTTATACTTGACGAGCCAAGCATATACAGATATGGCCTCGGAACACGGAGACCGAAAGGTCGAGCGTGAATCATATAGTAGATATGATCAACATAGTGATGTTCACCAATGAAACTACTCCATCTCACGTGATGATCGGACATGGTTTAGTAGATATGATTAGAGGGATGTCTATCTAAGTGGGAGTTCTTTAAGTAAATTAATTGAACCTAAATTTATCATGAAACTTAGTACCTGACAGTATCTTGCTTGTTTATGCTTGATTGTAGATAGATGGCTCGTGCTGTTGTTCCGTTGAATTTTAATGCGTTCCTTGAGAAAGCAAAGTTGAAAGATGATGGTAGCAATTACACGGACTGGGTCCGTAACTTGAGGATTATCCTCATTGCTGCACAGAAGAATTACGTCCTGGAAGCACCGCTGGGTGCCAGGCCTGCTGCTGGAGCAACACCAGATGTTATGTACGTCTGGCAGAGCAAAGCTGATGACTACTCGATAGTTCAGTGTGCCATGCTTTACGGCTTAGAATCGGGACTTCAACGACGTTTTGAACGTCATGGAGCATATGAGATGTTCCAGGAGTTGAAGTTAATATTTCAAGCAAATGCCCGGATTGAGAGATATGAAGTCTCCAATAAGTTCTATAGCTACAAGATGGAGGAGAACAGTTCTGTCAGTGAGCATATACTCAAAATGTCTGGGTATAATAATCACTTGATTCAATTGGGAGTTAATCTTCCAGATGATTGCGTCATTGATAGAATTCTCCAATCACTGCCACCAAGATACAAGAGCTTCGTGATGAACTATAATATGCAAGGGATGAATAAGACTATTCCCGAGCTCTTCGCAATGTTGAAAGCTGCGGAGGTAGAAATCAATAAGGAGCATCAAGTGTTGATGGTCAACAAGACCACTAGTTTCAAGAAAAAGGGAAAAGGGAAGAAGAAGGGGAACTTTAAAAAGAACAGCAAGCAAGTTGCTACTCAAGAGAAGAAACCCAAACCTGGACCTAAGCCTAAAACTGAGTGCTTCTACTGCAAGCAGACTGGTCACTGGAAGCGGAACTGCCCCAAGTATTTGGCGGATAAGAAGGATGGCAAGGTGAACAAAGGTATATGTGATATACATGTTATTGATGTGTACCTTACTAATGCTCGCAGTAGCACCTGGGTATTTGATACTGGTTCTGTTGCTAATATTTGCAACTCGAAACAGGGACTACGGATTAAGCGAAGATTGGCTAAGGACAAGGTGACGATGCGCGTGGGAAACGGTTCCAAAGTCGATGTGATCGCAGTCGGCACGCTACCTCTACATCTACCTTCGGGATTAATATTAGACCTAAATAATTGTTATTTGGTGCCAGCGTTAAGCATGAACATTATATCTGGATCTTGTTTGATGCGAGACGGTTATTCATTTAAATCTGAGAATAATGGTTGTTCTATTTATATGAGTAATATCTTTTATGGTCATGCACCCTTAAAGAGTGGTCTATTTTTATTGAATCTCGATAGTAGTGACACACATATTCATAGTGTTGAAGCCAAAAGATGCAGAGTTGATAATGATAGTGCAACTTATTTGTGGCACTGCCGTTTAGGTCATATCGGTATAAAACGCATGAAGAAACTCCATACTGATGGACTTTTGGAACCACTTGATTATGAATCACTTGGTACTTGCGAACCATGCCTCATAGGCAAGATAACCAAAACACCGTTCTCCGATACTATGGAGAGAGCAACAGATTTGTTGGAAATCATACATACAGATGTATGTGGTCCGATGAATATTGAGGCTCGTGGCGGATATCGTTATTTTCTCACCTTCACAGATGACTTAAGCAGATATGGGTATATCTACTTAATGAAACACAAGTCTGAAACATTTGAAAAGTTCAAAGAATTTCAGAGTGAAGTAGAAAATCATCGTAACAAGAAAATAAAATTTCTACGATCAGATCGTGGAGGAGAATATTGAGTTACGAGTTTGGTGTACATTTGAAAAATTGTGGAATAGTTTTGCAACTCACGCCACCCGAAACACCACAGCGTAATGGTGTGTCCGAATGTCGTAATCGTACTTTACTAGATATGGTGCGATCTATGATGTCTCTTACTAATTTACCGCTATCGTTTTGGGGATACGCTCTAGAGACGGCCGCATTCACGTTAAATAGGGCACCATCAAAATCCGTTGAGACGACGCCTTATGAACTGTGGTTTGGCAAGAAACCAAAGTTGTCGTTTCTGAAAGTTTGGGGCTGAGATGCTTATGTGAAAAAGCTTCAACCTGATAAGCTCGAACCCAAATCGGAGAAATGTGTCTTCATAGGATATCCAAAGGAAACTATTGGATACACCTTCTATCACAGATCCGAAGGCAAGACTTTTGTTGCTAAATTCGGGAACTTTCTGGAGAAGGAGTTTCTCTCGAAAGAAGTGAGTGGGAGGAAAGTATAACTTGATGAGGTAACTGTACCTGCTCCCTTATTGGAAAGTAGTGCATCACAGAAAATTGTTTCGGTGACACCTACACCAGTTAGTGAGGAAGCTAATGATGATGATCATGAAACTTCAGAACAAGATCCTGCTGAACCTCGTAGATCAAACAGAGTGAGATCCGCGCCAGAGTGGTATGGTAATCCTGTTCTGGAAGTCATGCTACTAGATCATGATGAACCTACGAACTATGAAGAAGCGATGGTGAGCCCAAATTCCGCAAAATGGCTTGAAGCCATGAAATCTGAGATGGGATCCATGTATGAGAACAAACTATGGACTTTGGTTGACTTTCCCGATGATCGGCAAGCAATTAAGAATAAATGGATCTTCAAGAAGAAGACTGACGCTGACGGTAATATTACTGTCTACAAAGCTCGACTTGTCGCAAAAGGTTTTCGGCAAGTTCAAGGGATTGACTACAATGAGACCTTCTCACCCGTAGAGATGCTTAAGTCTGTCCGAATCATGTTAGCAATTGCCGCATTTTATGATTATGAAATTTGGCAGATGGATGTCAAAACTGCATTCCTGAATGGATTTCTGGAAGAAGAGTTGTATATGATGCAACCAGAAGGTTTTGTCAATCCAAAGGGAGCTAACAAAGTGTGCAAGCTCCAGCGATCCATTTATGGACTGGTGCAAGCCTCTCGGAGTTGGAATAAACGCTTTGATAGTGTGATCAAATCATTTGGTTTTATACAGACTTTTGGAGAAGCCTGTATTTACAAGAAAGTGAGTGGGAGCTCTGTAGCATTTCTGATATTATATGTGGATGACATATTACTAATTGGAAATGATATAGAATTTCTGGATATCATAAAGGGATACTTGAATAAGAGTTTTTCAATGAAAGACCTCGGTGAAGCTGCTTACATATTAGGCATTAAGATCTATAGAGATAGATCAAGACGCTTAATTGGACTTTCACAAAGCACATACCTTGACAAAGTTTTGAAGAAGTTCAAAATGGATCAAGCAAAGAAAGGGTTCTTGCCTGTGTTACAAGGTGTGAAGTTGAGTAAGACTCAATGCCCGACCACTGCAGAAGATAGAGAGAATATGAAAGATGTTCCCTATGCTTCAGCCATAGGCTCTATCATGTATGCAATGCTATGTACCAGACCTGATGTGTGCCTTGCTATAAGTCTAGCAGGGAGGTACCAAAGTAATCCAGGAGTGGATCACTGGATAGCGGTCAAGAACACCCTGAAATACCTGAAAAGGACTAAGGATATGTTTCTCATATATGGAGGTGACAAAGAGCTCATCGTAAAAGGTTACGTTGATGCAAGATTTGACACTGATCCGGACGATTCTAAATCGTAAACCGGATACGTGTTTACATTAAACGGTGGAGCTGTCAGTTGGTGCAGTTCTAAACAAAGCATTGTAGCGGGATCTACATGTGAAGCAGAGTACATAGCTGCTTCTGAAGCAGCAAATGAAGGAGTCTGGATGAAGGAGTTCATATCCGATCTAGGTGTCATACCTAGTGCATCGGGTCCAATGAAAATCTTTTGTGACAATACTGGTGCAATTGCCTTGGCAAAGGAATCCAGATTTCACAAGAGAACCAAGCACATCAAGAGACGCTTCAATTCCATCCGGGATCTAGTCCAGGTGGGAGACATAGAGATTTGCAAGATACATACGGATCTGAATGTTGCAGACCCGTTGACTAAGCCTCTTCCATGAGCAAAACATGATCAGCACCAAGGCTCCATGGGTGTTAGAATCATTACTGTGTAATCTAGATTATTGACTCTAGTGCAAGTGGGAGACTGAAGGAAATATGCCCTAGAGGCAATAATAAAGTTATTATTTATTTCCTTATATCATGATAAATGTTTATTATTCATGCTAGAATTGTATTAACCGGAAACATAATACATGTGTGAATACATAGACAAACAGAGTGTCACTAGTATGCCTCTACTTGACTAGCTCGTTAATCAAAGATGGTTATGTTTCCTAACCATGAACAAGGAGTTGTTATTTGATTAACGAGATCACATCATTAGGTGAATGATCTGATTGACATGACCCATTCCATTAACTTAGCACCCGATCATTTAGTATGTTGCTATTGCTTTCTTCATGACTTATACATGTTCCTATGACTATGAGATTATGCAACTCCCGTTTGCCGGAGGAACACTTTGTGTGCTACCAAACTTCACAACGTAAATGGGTGATTATAAAGGTGCTCTATAGGTGTCTCCAAAGGTACATGTTGGGTTGGCGTATTTCGAGATTAGGATTTGTCACTCCGATTGTCGGAGAGGTATCTCTGGGCCCTCTCGGTAATGCACATCACACAAGCCTTGCAAGCATTGCAACTAATGAGTTAGTTGCGAGATGATGTATTACAGAACGAGTAAAGAGACTTGCCGGTAACGAGATTGAACTAGGTATTGAGATACCGACGATCGAATCTCGGGCAAGTAACATACCGATGACAAAAGGAACAACGTATGTTGTTATGCGGTCTGACCGATAAAGATCTTCGTAGAATATTTAGGAGCCAATATGAGCATCCAGGTTCCGCTATTGGTTATTGACCGGAGATTTGTCTCGGTCATGTCTACATTGTTCTCGAACCCGTAGGGTCCGCACGCTTAAGGTTTCGATGACAGTTATATTATGAGTTTATGAGTTTTGATGTACCGAAGTTAGTTCGGAGTCCCGGATGTGATCACGGACATGACGAGGAGTCTCGAAATGGTCGAGACATAAAGATTGATATATTGGACGGCTATATTCGGATACCGGAAGTGTTCCGGGTGATAAAACCGGAGAGCCGGAGGGTTACGGGAACCCCCCGGGAGAAGTAATGGGCCATATGGGCCTTAGTGGAGAGAGAGAGGGGCTGCCAGAGGTGGGCCGCGCGCCTCCTCCCCCCTGGTCCGAATTGGACTTGGAGAGGGGGGCGGCGCCCCCCTTTCCCTCTCCCTCCCCACTTCTTTCCCCCTCCTAGTAGGAGTCCTACTCCTACTAGGAGGAGGACTCCTCCTGGCGCGCCTATAGGGGCCGGCCGGCCTCCTCCCCTTGCTCCTTTATATACGGGGGCAGGGGGGCACCCCTAGACACAAGTTGATCTTCGTGATCGTTCCTTAGCCGTGTGCGGTGCCCCCCTCCACCATATTCCACCTCGGTCATATTGTAGCGGTGCTTAGACGAAGCCCTGCGATGGTAGAACATCAAGATCGTCACCACGCCGTCGTGCTGACGGAACTCCTCCCCGACGCTTTGCTGGATCGGAGCCCGGGGATCATCATCGAGCTGAACGTGTGCTAGAACTCGGAGGTGCCGTAGTTTCGGTGCTTGATCGGTCGGGCCATGGAGACGTACGACTACATCAACCAAACGCTTCCGTTGTCGTTCTACAAGGGTACGTAGATCACACTCTCCCCTCTCGTTGCTATGCATCACCATGATCTTGCGTGTGCGTAGGAATTTTTTTGAAATTACTATGTTCCCCAACAGTAAAACCATAGCGCTTGTTGGGAGGCAATCCAATAGTTATCTTATTTTTCTTTTTTGCTTTCTGTTTTTGAGTGTTCATACAATTATGCTATTGTTGTGATTGTGTTTTTATGTTCTAATTAGTGTTTATGCCAAGTAAAGCCTTTGGGATGATTTGATTGATAGTTGATTTGATTCTATGTAAAAACAGAAACTTTTGCGCCCAGTACTGGAATTTTTAGAATTCACTAGAACATGATAAAATTCCAAATGTTTTGCACATGATTGGTTTAAAAATTGCCCACTTTGTCCTAATTTTGCAGAATTTTTTGAGTTATAGAATTTGCTTTTTTAATGATGCAATGGATTATATCGGGAGGTATAAGTCAGGGAGAAGTTAGAATACAGTAGGTATTGTGCAATAATAAAATATGAATGGGTTCATAACAGTACCTAAAGTTTATGATTTGCTTGTTATACTAACGGATCTCATGAGGTTTATGTTGAGTTTTGTGTGCTAACGTTTTCAAGTTTTGGGTGAGATCGTGATGGATGAAGGAATAGGGAGCGGCAAGACACTAAGCTTGGGGATGCCCACGGCACCCCAAGGTGATATTCAAGGAGAACCAAGCATCTAAGCTTGGGGATGCCCAGGATGGCATCCCCTCTTGCATCTACAATCCATCGGTATACTACTTGGAGCTATATTTTTATTCATCACATTGTTGGGAACGTAGTAATTTCAAAAAATTTCCTACGCACACGCAAGATCATGGTGATGCATAGCAACAAGAGGGGAGAGTGTGTCCACGTACCCTCGTAGACCGAAAGCGGAAGTGTTAGCACAACGCGGTTGATGTAGTCGTACGTCTTCACGATCCGACTGATCACGTACCGAATGCACGACACCTCCGAGTTCTGCACACGTTCAACTCGATGACGTCCCTCGAACTCCGATCCAGCCGAGCTTTGAGGGAGAGTTCCGTCAGCACGACGGCGTGGTGACGATGTTGATGTTCTACCGTCGCAGGCCTTCACCTAAGATCACGGATTAAGGACTGCACAAATCTTCACGGATTAAGGACATAATTCTTCTATGCAGCAATGAGGATAATCCCCAGATCACGGATCCAATCCGCATCATTGCTACTAACATCTTTCAACTTTATTTTCTCTAGGAACATATCAAAAATAAAAACAGGGGAGCTAAACGCGAGCTATTGATCTACAACATAGATATGATAATACTATCAGGACTAAGTTCATGATAAATTAAAGTTCAATTAATCATATTACTTAAGAACTCCCACTTAGATAGACACCCTCTGATCATCTAAGTGATCACGTGATCGAAATCAACTAAACCATGTTCGATCATCACGTGAGATGGAATAGTTTTCAATGGTGAACATCACTATGTTGATCATATCTACTATATGATTCACGCTCGACCTTTCGGTCTCAGTGTTCCGAGGCCATATCTGCATATGCTAGGCTCGTCAAGTTTAACCTGAGTATTCTGCATTCAGAACTGGCTTGCACCTATTGTAGATGGACATAGAGCTTATCACACCCGATCATCACGTGGTGTCTGGGCACGATGAACTTTGGCAACGGTGCATACTCATGGAGAACACTTTTATCTTGAAATTTAGTGAGAGATCATCTTATAGTGCTACCGTCAATCAAAGCAAAATAAGATGCATAAAAGATAAACATCACATGCAATCAATATAAGTGATATGATATGGCCATCATCATCTTGTGCTTGTGATCTCCATCTCCGAAGCACCGTCATGATCACCATCGTCACCGGCGCGACGCCTTGATCTCCATCGTAGCATCGTTGTCGTCTCGCCAACTATTGCTTCTACGACTATCGCTACCGCTTAGTGATAAAGTAAAGCAATTACAGGGCGATTGCATTGCATACAATAAAGCGACAACCATATGGCTCCTGCCAGTTTCCGGTAACTCGGTTACAAAACATGATCATCTCATACAATAAAATATAGCATCATGTCTTGACCATATCACATCACAACATGCCCTGCAAAAACAAGTTAGACGTCCTCTACTTTGTTGTTGAAAGTTTTACGTGGCTGCTACGGGCTGAGCAAGAACCGTTCTTACCTATGCATCAAAACCACAACGATAGTTTATCAAGTTAGTGCTGTTTTAACCTTCTCAAGGACCGGGCGTAGCCACACTCAGTTCAACTAAAGTTGGAGAAACTGACACCCGCCAGCCACCTGTGTGCAAAGCACGTCGGTAGAACCAGTCTCGCGTAAGCGTACGCGTAATGTCGGTCCAGGCCGCTTCATCCAACAATACAGCCGAACCAAAGTATGACATGCTGGTAAGCAGTATGACTTGTATCGCCCACAACTCACTTGTGTTCGACTCGTGCATATAACATTAACGCATATAACCAGGCTCGGATGCCACTGATGGGGAACATAGTAATTTCAAAAAAATTCCTACGCACACGTAAGATCATGGTGATGCATAGCAACAAGAGGGGAGAGTGTGTCCACGTACCCTCGTAGACCGAAAGCGCAAGCGTTAGCACAACGCGGTTGATGTAGTCGTACGTCTTCACGATCCGACCGATCAAGTACCGAACGCACGGCACCTCCGAGTTCTGCACACGTTCAACTCGATGACATCCCTCGAACTCCGATCCAGCCGAGCTTTGAGGGAGAGTTCCGCCAGCATGACAGCGTGGTGATGATGTTGATGTTCTACCGTCGCAGGGCTTCGCCTAAGCACCGCTACGATATTATCGAGGTGGACTATGGTGGAGAGGGGCACCGCACATGACTAAAGATCCAAGAGATCAATTGTTGTGTCTAGAGGTGCCCCCTTGCCCCCGTATATAAAGGAGGGAGGGAGAGGCCGGCCCTAGAGGGGGCGCGCCAAGTGTGGGGAGTCCTACTAGGACTCCCAAATCCTATTAGGATTCCCCTTTCCTTTCCGGAGTAGGAGAGAAGGAAAGCGGGGGAGAGGGAGAAGGAAAATGGGGCTGCACCCCTTGTCCAATTCGGACCAGAGGGGGGGGTGCGCGCCTCCTTCCTTTTGGCCTCTCTCCTCTATTCCCGTATGGCCCAATAAGGCCTAATACTTCTCTCGGTGAATTCCCGTAACTCCCCGGTACTCTGAAAATACCCGAATCACTCAGAACCTTTCTGATGTCCGAATATAGTCGTCCAATATATCGATCTTTACGTCTCGACCATTTCGAGACTCCTCGTCATGTCCCCGGTCTCATACGGGACTCCGAACTACCTTCAGTACATCAAAAACCATAAACTCATAATATAACCGTCATCGAACTTTAAGCCTGCGGACCCTACGGGTTCGAGAACTATGTAGACATGATCGAGACACGTCTCCGGTCAATAACCAATAGCGGAACCTGGATGCTCATATTGGCTCCTACATATTCTACGAAGATCTTTATCGGTCAAACCGCATAACAATATACGTTGTTCCCTTTGTCATCGGTATGTTACTTGCCCGAGATTCGATCGTCGGTATCTCAATACCTTGTTCAATCTCGTTACCGGAAAGTCTCTTTACTTGTTCTGTAATACATCATCCCGCAACTAACTCATTAGTTGCAATGCTGGCAAGGCTTAAGTGATGTGTATTACCGAGTGGGCCCAGAGATACCTCTCCGACAATCGGAGTGACAAATCCTAATCTCGAAATACGCCAACCCAACAAGTACCTTCGGAGACACCTGTAGAGCACCTTTATAACCACCCAGTTACGTTGTGCCGTTTGGTAGCACACAAAGTGTTCCTCCGGTAAACGGGAGTTGCATAATCTCATAGTCATAGGAACATGTATAAGTCATGAAGAAAGCAATAGCAACAAACTAAACAATCAAGTGCTAAGCTAACGGAATGGGTCAAGTCAATCACATCATTCTCCTAATGATGTGATCCCATTAATCAAATGACAACTCTTTATCTATGGCTAGGAAACATAACCATCTTTGATCAACGAGCTAATCAAGTAGAGGCATACTAGTGACACTCTGTTTGTCTATGTATTCACACATGTATTATGTTTCCGGTTAATACAATTCTAGCATGAATAATAAACATTTATCATGAAATAAGAAAATAAATAGTAACTTTATGATTGCCTCTAGCCTCTAGGGCATATTTCCTTCACACATGATATGAGTTTTTCTTGGAGCATCTTGTATTATAGTAGTCTTTGCTTTGTTTACTTTTTAGTTTGCCACAATCATTGTTTTCTGCATACACCTTTTGAGAGGGACACACATTTATTCGCAATTTGTTAGAATACTCTGTGTGCTTCGCTTATATCTTTGAGCTAGGCAGTTGCTCTAGTGCTTCACTTATATCTTTTAGAGCATGGAGGTGGTAATATATTAAAGAAATAGTTGCACTCTTATGTGTCACTTATATCTTTTTGAGATTCCAATAAATAGTAATGGCAAAATACATGTGTTATGAAATTGGTCCTGATATGATAGGTATTCAAGAGGGATAGATATAATAAAAACTTTCATGTAGATTACTGAATATGATAAGTTTGATTCCTTGCAATAGTTTTGCAATATTGAGATGTTAATATGTGGGAGGTACTAGTGAATGATTGTGGTTTAGTAATAATATTGGTGTTAAGGTTTGTGATTCATGAAGCATGCGCATATAGTCTCTAGTTATGCTATGAAGTGGGAGCATGATTTATTATTGAGTGTCTTCCTTATTAGTGGAGGTCGGGGACAAGCAATGGTCTTTTCCTACCAATCTACCCCCCTAGGGGCATGCATAGTAGTACTTTGCTTCGAGGGCTAGTAAACTTTCGCAATAAGTATGTGAATTCTTTATGACTAATGTGAGTCCATGGATTATACACGCTCTTACCTTTCCGCAATTTTGCTAGCCTCTTCGGTACCATGCATTGCCCTTTCTCACCTCGAGAGTCGGTGAAAAATTTGCCGGTGCATCCAAACCCCCTGGTATTATACGCTCTATCGAAAATAATCCTCCGTATATCTTCCTCAAAACAGCCACCATACCTACCTATCATGGTAGTTCCATAGCCATTCCGAGATATATTGCCATGCAACTTCCACCATTCTATTATTATGACATACATCTTCATTGTAATATTGCTTTGCATGATCATATCTATACCTACTATTAAAGGGAGTAGGTATTCTTGGTTTGGTCCCTGATTTTGGTCCGTTTAAATCTGTTATTATGTTGCCTTCGTACGTTGCTGGTTCTTTTTTTATACAATCATACGTCTCATATTTGGCTGTGTTGGGCTTGGTTTTCACGTCCCGCAACTGGTTTATGGTTTGTATACGTAGCCTCCCAATCTGTTCGTCCATGAGTGTCCATGTAGAATCCGACTCCTACTGAAAAACAGAAGTCGTATACATATCTGAAACCAGTTACTTACATGAGTACCAGAAGCTATAAATAAAGGAAAATAATCGGCTAATCCCCTCGAGGTCCCATTGATTTCCTGCACGCTCGGTGGTCGTTCCTACGCCCCTGGTCCTAGGCGGCCCTGCAACGATGCATACCGGCTAGAAGACGGGATCACGCTCTCCTCCAGCACATCCAAGCGGCTGGGTGATGGGAGCTCACTCTCCGCTCATCCCAACAGCGTCTTGGGCGGCCCTGATGAGAGGCAAGCGAGAGCCCTACTGGGCTACTCCTGCATGAGTTGGAGACCTCCGCGTCTGGTCGGTCAGGAGGTCGGGCTGCACAATGGGCGGAATGGCAGAGGGAGTGGTGCAGGGTGAGGCGGCGGGGTGGCGTGGGCTCGACCTTATCCTGCAAGCGACAACTAGAATCAGCAGTGAGGTCGGTGACTGTCTGGGTGGGCTAGTGCTGCTAGCATGTCTATCGAGCCATCTCCTAAGCTGTCACCCATGTGCTGCTCCTCTCCATAGCTTAGGCGTCCACCGGTGGCTTCAACTACTTAGCGTTGTCTTCCCAAATATAAATTACCTCCGTATATACATGGGGCTGCCTCCAAACAGCACTCCCCATCCCGTCTAGCTTGCTGCAGAATCCACACAGTGGTGAATAACTGACTACTGAATCGGAGTTGCATATGTGATGTGCCTTGTGCGTTACTGGTGTTGCTTTGTGTGAAGCGTGCTGAATTGGAGAAGCAGAGATGCATATGTACTGTATGTGTTTTGCTTGTACGTGCCTGATGTATGTGCTGAATTTTGTTTGTCGTGTAAGTTGAGGCACACAACAAGGACTAAGGTTGGAAAAAACAGTCGTTGTTATGGTAAAGAAAATATTATGTTTTTGTTAATAAATTATTACAAAGTTTAAAAGATTTGTTTTGCGAGCAAAAGATTTTTTTTAAGATTTTGATGAGATGTTTGACAATACAGGAACAATTAATTAGATGTGTATCATTAGTACCACACTAAAAATGTTTTAGTGATGTTTCCATGGATCTTGGTTAAGATCAAAGTTTGCATGAACTGAACGTGTTTTGCGGATACAATCATCACAAAATTGAAATACAGTTCTGTTATTTCTCCCGTTGCAACGCACAGGCATATGTGCTAGTACCTGATCTAATATTTGTGGCTCAGCCACCGTTCATCATGATTGTTGTGGTTTTGTCACGGCAGATGTCCTAGAGAAAGGACTTAGTCGTGGAGCCATCGCTACGGGTTAGCTTGAAGGGGTTAAAGCGGACACAAGGACACAAGAGAGTTTATACTAGTTCGGCCCCTTCAATGAAGGTAAAAGCCTACGTCTAGTTGTGATGGAATTGATGGGTGTTTCGATGACTAGGGAGCAAATAAGCTTCGCCTATGTCTCGAGTTGTTGTTTGTCTTTGAACCGCCGCCGGGTCGTCCCCTTATATACATGGGGACGCCCGTCGGTTTACAGAGTCCCGATACCGGCTCATAGATGCGTCCGGTTCGGTCTCCACTATTCCTAACTTATAACACAAGTTACATACCGACGCCGGTTTATAGCTATAGGCCTTAAACCGATTATGGGCCTTTAGCCCTCATCTGCCCTCATGGGCTTTTATCACACTCAACTACTGATGAAGTTAACCCGGCTTGTCCTGGCCGGTTTACGCCCAGTAGTAATATCCCCAACATTAGGCCCCAAATTGATTTGAACAGGTTCATGTCAATCCTTAGCAAAAATCTTCATCTTCAACATCTTCTTGTATTTTGTTGAACCGCCATGATGTCATCTTCTCTGCTCGCGGTAGACCGGTGTGACGTCACTGGTTATAAAGAACCTTATCCTGTTAACAAGCCTGCGACAATTAAGGCCGCAGCTTTGTTTCCAAACTCACGGCTCCTTGATTCTCGCACCTGACATATCCCTTTCTTTATAAATAGGACCGAAGGGTCATTTCCTTTCTCTTTCCCTCCGACCCCTTCTGCTTCATCTTCCTCGCGTCGCCCAGCTTCGGAGCTCCGCCGCCACCGTCGACCTCTGCATCAACCTTGGCCGCTGCATCAACCTGAGCACACCAGAGCATCGTGGCGACCTTCCGCTTCTTCCTCAGCTCCGGCAAATCTTCTTTCCTTTCCCCCGCAGATCTGTTCTAGGGTTTCCTCGTTCGTCGAAGTTCATCGAGTCTCTGGCGCTGTTCTTCCTTTGTTTCTTCTTTAGCCCATGAATAAAACTTCAAACCTAATGTATTCTCCATAATGGCTTATCTTCTGTTACCAAAGCAAACCTTTATGCGCATAAAACACTGATCTGGTCCCTTGTGAATTGCTTTGAGATCAACCTTTTAGGTCTAAATCCTTTTATTTTCCTGTCTTACGGTAGATCCAAAATTTCACGGCGACCTTATGAAATCTGTTTTTACCTTCCTTAGTCATTCTTGCCTTAGATCTGTATCCTCTTTACCACATAGGCGGTTCACCTTTGAAAAAGCAATCTATCATATATCATTAGTCCCCTTGTTGAACCGCCGGGATGCTGTTGCTTCATAAACTCCGGTTTAGATAGATCTGCTTCCGGTTTAACATTGCACATATCAATGTACTTTGTAGATTTCATCATGGCCAAGAAAGTGTATGAGTGCAATTGGGTCCCTTCTCGCGTCACAGAGGATCAACTGGACGATTTAGTCCTGACTGGCGCCTTGGGCAGCAAAGACACCGTCCATTGGAGGGCTCCTGGCAAAGAATGCCCCCCCACACCTCGAGAAGGAGAGGTTGTTGTTTTCGTAGACCACTTAGCCCGGGGTTTTAAACCGCCCGGTTCTAAATTCTACCGGGATGTTCTAGCTGATTTCCAACTCCATCCGCAAGACACTGGCCCCAACTCTGTTACAAATATGTGCCACTTCCAAGTGCTCTGTGAGGTGTTCTTTCAAGAGGAGCCCACAGTGGAATTATTCAGAGATCTTTTACATCTACACCGCCGTACTGAGTTTACTAATGGCTCTAATACGGAGTTGGGTGGCATGGCGATTCAAAAAAGGAAAGAGGTCACATACCCTCACGCCAAGCTGCACAGTCACCCCAAGGAGTGGAATCAGACATGGTTCTACTGCAAAGACACCTCCCCTGCTGGTGAGAATCCCTTTCCTGGCTTTCGTCCGGAGCGGCTCAGCAATACCCATCCTTTTCCTCAACGATTGACTGCCCAGGAGAGAAGAAAATATGCTCCTCAGCTGTCAAAGCTCAGGGCCTTTATGGCCCACGGTTTAACAGGGGTTGACCTTGCTCGTTGTTGGATATCATGGAGCATACTGCCCCTTAGTCAGCGCTCCGGTTTGATGTGCGAATATACTGATAGTGTGGATGACCCACTGCGACATTCAAGACTCCAGCTCTCCGGTGAAGAAATCACAGAGGCTGTGCGTAAGATACTGAATGAACCGGAGCACATCTGCGCTAGAACCGGCCTGCTTCCCTTCTGTGCCACCAACAAACCGCCAGCTGTAAGACTTTGATTTTTCTCTTTGCTGAATCTGTTATTGATATGTCAGGTCATTGTTTTTAATATCAGTGTCTGCATAACCAGGGCGATGATCCGTTTTGGAGCAAAAAGCTGCCGCAGGAGAAACCAGAGAAAACAGATAAACCGGAAAGAGCAACCCAGCAAAAAACTAAAGCTGTGAAGAAGACTGCCCACTGGAAAAGAACCACTGCATCTTCTAATCCGGCCCCTGATGACGAGGTGGATAAACCGGACTTTGAGGTAGAGCTTGACTCACTTGGTTTATTTTTCATGCATCTTATTGATGATGATATTTGTCAGGATGATGCCGAAGCCAGCCATGCGGATGTTGCAGAGGTAATTATTCTCTCTTCCGATTCAGAAACTTTGCCTTCACAAAAAATCCGTCAGGTAAACCGAAAAGTTAAATTTTCTCATCCTCTTGCTTATTTGGATCCTAAACTTCTTATGAAGACTCAACAACACGAAGCTCGCCGCACCACCCGGCACAGTGGCCAGGTAGTTACCTCCGCCGGTTTACCGAACAGTCCGGTTCGGAAACGTCATTCCGAGGTCTCTAATTCGCTTGTCAGTGCTTGTCCTAAAGCGGGCTGCTTTCGTCAACCTCTTAATCCGTCTGACTCCGATTATCAGGTTATTTCCCACTCATCTTCTGGCGAGTCGTCGGCTACTCAGCTCCCACCGCTCAAAATGGTGCTTGGGTAAGCTATATTTATTGTGATGTTTGTAGTATATTGCCTTAGAACATATGCTGTATTTAATTTTGTTATTCTTCTCAGGGCCAAACCTAGGCCGAGCAAGAAGGCCCGCCTGGATAAAGTGGCCGAAGAAGATGTCATTCTTGAACCAGGCACCACACCCAATCTTGAAGCGGCTATTCCTGAGGATATTCCCAATGATCCACTGCAGCCAGATGATGATCTTACTGCTGAGGAAATACCTACTGATACCTCAGGTCCTATCCATCAACCCACAGGTTCCCTCCGGGTTGAAAGCTCCACCGGTCCCGCAAAACCTACTGACAAGCCAACAGCTCCAGTGCAAACCGGCGGTAGCAATGATGATGAAGTTGTCATTACTGGCACTGGCCATACTGAGTCAAGCAATCCTGTCGTTTTATCCAAACATTCTGCCAAGGAAGAATTAGCTGCTTTTGGCAAAGGCAAGTGGAATGCTGATCTGACGGCTTACGCTGCTCTGAACGCCCAAGATATCCATTCCGGCTATTTGAACCGGCTGTATACCAGCCGTGACTATGAAGCCGGTCTGGTTAACATGATGAAGGATAAATATGAGGTAACTTCCATATGCTCCTTCCTGCTTGTATGCTTTCATTCTTGCTGACTCTCCTAGCCCCTAAGGGCTGATTTGAAATATTCTTTCAAACCGGGACTTAATAATATGAATCTTGATGCTTTGAAATTTGCTGATGTAGTGCCTAAGGGCCGCTTCAACTTAGCGTAGTTAAACCGGTACTTTAAGTAATTGAAACTGCCGCATCAGAATACATATGATCAAATAGCCATTAGCCCCCAAGTGCCAAGTTGAATACTTGTATTGAGCTTGGGACTTTGTAAACAATTGAAAGATGAAGATCGAATATGCATTAGCCCCCAAGTGCTAAGCGCATAACTTGTTATGTGGTTGGTACTTGAATCCTTCTACCGATTTGTTGGAACATATATCTGTATGCCTGCAGGCGGAGCTGAAGGCGAAAGAAAGCCAAGTCATCGATCTGCGAGAAAACCTGAAAACCCAACAGGCTGAAACCTCCAAGGAAAAAGAGGAATTGGCCAGTGCCTTAAGCGCCATGGAACAACTTAAGGAGAACTTCAAGAAGAAACGGGCGGATTGGGCCACTGAAAAGTCCGCTTTGATCAAACGAGCAGAGGATGCCGAGGCTGCACTGAAACCAGTGATGGATGAACTGACCAGCATAAAGCGGCACGTTCATGCCATGACCACTGCTATCTTTGGTAAGCCAGCTTGCCTTCTGAATTGGTTCTGCCTTCTTACAGAGTCGCCGGTTTATTAACCTTTTATGGTACTTCAGGGACACGCATTGGTCACTTGGGGTCAGATGTGCGGAAGAAATTGAAAGCCGCCTATACCTTGGTTGAACAATTGTATACTGGTGCCCAGCGGATCATCTGTACCGCGTCTCATAACAAACCGGCGCCCACTTTGATTCAAGATACTTTGATGAAACTGTCAGTGCTTCCTGCCCGGGTTGAAGAGCTGAAGAAATCTGCTGCTCGAACCGGTGCAATCAATGCTTTAATCCGGGCAAAAGCCTGGGTGCCGGATTTTGATCCTATTGAAGCGGCTCAGGGTTATCCCAGTTTGAAGGAAGATGGGTCAGAATTTGGTGAAGCGGATCTGCGAGCCATAAACCGGGAGGTACGTCCGCTAGCTTGTCAACTGGCTGAGGAAGCAGATTTGTCTCATTATCAAGCCCAATATGATAGCCAGAACAAGCGAATAGCTGCACCAATCCATGAATCGGAAAACATGATCCCTCCAATCCGTAAGCATACTTACGCTCCCGATATTGACCCGTCTTCGCTAATCCATGACGAAGCTGTTTTTCAAGCATTGATGGGAATCGACTGGACAACTGTGGATTTCCAGCCACTGGGTAGAGAAACGGAAGCTGAAGCGGCGCAGGATGACCCACAACTATCAGGCCAGGCTGGTGGCCAAGCTTAAACCGGAAGTCGGTTTTAAAACTGTCTCTCCTTTGTGAAAAACAATTATGTTATTATGGGCACCATGTTGCCTTGTAATAGGCTAGCTGATACCTTTGATGTTGATATGCCTTCGCGCATAACTTGTTCTTCCTGTGGTAATGAACTTTCCAAAATACTTTCTGAAATAAGAAATTCGTTAAGTGCCACCGCGGTTGTACCGTCAGGCGGAATATGATGTTTGTATATATAAAGTCAAAAACATCCAAAACAAAATTTTAAGTATATGATCAAAAATTTTGAGATACATAATACCTGCCACCATTGAGTGTGAAGTTGGCTTGGCCAACCTTGAAGCGGAGCTTTTGCAAACCCACACTGTTGGAGGAAATAACAACTCCTGTATATGTATATGACACTGGTTACCATGTAAACCGTGCCGAGTTATAATGAACACCATGTTACTCCATAAGAGGATGTTAACAACAAGGATCAAACCGGACAAATAGTCTCCGGATTGACGTGAACTGTGTTCCGTCAATTGATTGGTTAAAAAACTTTGTCAGTTTAAAGAACACAATAAAAAGCAAAAACCCCCCTTCAAAGAAAAGTATGAAGCAAAAGCAACGACAAAAATGTTTGCCAAAAAAGATTTATTTAAGCTGATCAAATGGCGTAACCATGGCCAAACACGACCAAGCTCCTGTTAGGTGTAACTATGGTTCTAGTTAGCCAGGTCCCCAAGTGATTCTTGTGGCATTTATGCCGACCAAATGGCGTGGTCATGGTTCGGGTTCGACCAAGCCCCCAAGTGATTCTGTGGCCTTAGGCCGATCAAGAGGCATGACTGGTTCAGACATGATCAAGTCCCCAAGTGATCTGGTGGCTTTCGCCTATCAAGAGGCATGGTATTGGTTCGGACACGACCAATCCTCCAAGTGATATAACACGATGCTTTTAGCAAAGCGAACTCAAGGGGTAAACCGGAGGCCGCTTTAGAGCAACTCCGTGTAACCTCACATGATGTAAAAGAACAGATACCCCGCTTTAGCTGAGGTTCTGATTTATTATACTTAATCATAATATATACATTGTATGTACATAAGTATAGCCAATGGCTCAGGTATAGTAAGGCCGAAGATGAGCTATATTCCACGGCCTGTTAGTCTCTTCCTCTGATGTACGTGAGTCCTTATGCTCTCGAATATCGATCAGATAGTACGACCCGTTGTGCAGATTCTTGCTGACCACGAAAGGCCCCTCCCAAGGTGGGGATAGCTTATGCATATCAGTCTGATCTTGGATGAGCCGAAGCACCAAATCTCCTTCCTGGAAGGCTCTGGTTCTGACTCGGCGACTGTGATAACGACGAAGATCCTGCTGGTAAATCGCCGACCGGGCGGCTGCGATGTCACGCTCTTCATCCAACCGGTCCAAAGCATCTTGCCGTGCTGTCTTGTTGTCCGCTTCAACATAAGCTGTGACACGAGGTGAGTCATGACGGATATCACTGGGGAGAACCGCCTCCGCTCCATAAACCATGAAGAACGGTGTGTATCCTATTGATCTGTTGGGTGTTGTATTGATGCTCCATAACACAGATGGTAATTCTTCTACCCAACAACCCGACGTTCTCTGCAAAGGAACCATGAGCCGAGGCTTGATGCCTCTCAAGATCTCTTGATTAGCTCTTTCTGCTTGACCATTGGACTGTGGATGTGCCACTGATGAAACGTCGAGCCGGATGTGCTCCCATTCGCAGAACTCCTTCATAGCACCTTTGGATAAATTGGTACCATTATCTGTGATAATACTGTGCGGAAAGCCAAACCGGAAAATCACCTTTTTGATGAACTGAACCGCCATGGCCGCATCACACGTGCTAACAGGTTCTGCCTCCACCCACTTTGTAAACTTGTCCACCGCCACCAGGAGGTGGGTCTTCTTATCTTTGGACCTTTTGAAAGGCCCAACCATATCCATCCCCCAAGTCGCAAACGGCCAAGTAATTGGAATCATCCTCAATTCTTGAGCCAGTACATGAGCACGTCTTGAAAACCTTTGGCAACCATCACATCGTCTGACCAGATCCTTCGCATCAGCATGAGCAGTTAACCAATAGAAACCATGGCGAAACACTTTAGCCACCAGAGACTTTGAACTGGCGTGGTGACCACAATATCCTTCGTGGATCTCCCGCAAAATTTCACGGCCTTCTTCAGGAGACACGCAACGTTGAAAAGCTCCTGATACACTGCAATGATGCAACTCACCGTTGATGACAGCCATGGACTTGGATCAACGGATTATCTACCGGGTCAGAATCTCATCTTCTGGCAACTCGCCCCGGTTCTTGTACGCCAGATAAGGAAGCGTCCAATCCGGAATAACATGAAGAACTGCCACCAATTGAGCCTCCGGATCAGGAATGGCCAAATCCTCTTCACCAGGGATCTTCACCGACGGGTTGTGCAGCACATCCAGAAAAACATTGGGTGGGACCGGTTTGCGCTGAGAGCCCAACTGGCTTAAAGCGTCTGCCACTTCATTTTTCCGCCGGTCCACGTGGTCCACCTGATAGCCGCTGAAATAACCTGCAACAATATCCACCTCACGACGATATGCTGCCATGAGTGGGTCCTTGGAGTCCCAAGTGCCAGACACTTGCTGAGCCACAAGGTCCGAATCACCGAAGCACTTAACTCGACTTAGATTCATCTCCTTGGCCATCCAAAGACCATGGAGCAAGGCTTCATACTCAGCTGCATTGTTAGTACAAGGGAACATTAAACGGAGAACATAACAAAACTTATCACCTCGCAGGGAAGTTAATACGACTCCAGCCCCCGAGCCTTCCAACTGCCTGGATCCGTCAAAATGGATGGTCCAATACGTATGATCCGGCTTTTCTTCAAGTGCTTGCATTTCCGTCCAATCATTGATGAAATAAACAAGTGCTTGAGACTTAATCGCTGTCCGAGGCACATATTTCAAACTGTACGGCCCCAGCTCTATAGCCCACTTTGCAATCCGACCAGTTGCTTCCCGGTTCTGGATGATATCTCCCAAAGGAGCAGAACTGACCACCGTAATTGGGTGCCCTTGGAAGTATTGCTTAAGCTTCCGGCTTGCCATAAAAACTCCGTACACCAACTTCTGCCAATGCGGATACCTTTGCTTGGACTCAGTGAGTACCTCGCTGATATAATAGACCGGACGTTGAACCGGATGCTCCTTACCTGCCTCCTTTCGTTCCACCACAATAGCCACGCTGACCGCACGAGCATTAGCAGAAACATATAGCAGTAACGGCTCCTTGTCAATGGGAGCGGCGAGCACAGGCGGATTGGCCAATTTCCGCTTTAAGTCCTCAAATGCTTCATCAGCAGCAGAACTCCAGACGAACTGATCCGTCTTCTTCAACATCTGATACAAAGGGATCGCCTTCTCACCAAGGCGGCTGATAAACCGGCTTAACGCGGCAATTCGGCCTGCCAGGCGTTGAACATCATTGATACAATTCGGTTTAGCCAGGGAGGTGATGGCTGTGATCTTCTCCGGATTAGCCTCAATTCCCCAGTTGGACACCAGAAAACCCAATAACTTGCCCGCCGGTACACCAAAGACACACTTGTCCGGATTAAGCATCATCTTGTACGTCCTTAGGTTATCAAAGGTTTCCTTCAAATCATCAACCAGAGTCTCCTTCTCCCTGGATTTAACCACGATATCATCCACGTAAGCATGTACATTACGGCCAATCTGCTTGTGAAGACAATTTTGTACACACCGTTGATAAGTTGCCTGGGCACTTTTGAGCCCAAAGGGCATAGACACATAGCAGAAGGCTCCAAAGGGAGTTATGAATGCCGTCTTCTCCTGGTCCTTAACTGCCATTTTGATCTGATGATAGCCAGAATATGCATCCAAAAAACTTAAACGCTCACAACCCGCCGTAGCATCAATGATTTGATCAATACGGGGGAGGGCAAAAGGATCTGCTGGACAAGCTTTATTAAGATCTGTGTAATCCACACACATACGCTAGGTGCCGTTTTTCTTAAGGACTAGCACCGGATTGGCAAGCCACTCATGGTGAAAAACTTCAACAATAAAACCAGCTGCTAAGAGCCTGGCTACCTCTTCTCCAATCGCCTTGCGTCTTTCTTCGTTAAACCGGCGGAGGAACTGTTTCACCGGTTTGTATTTAGGATCCACATTAAGTGTGTGCTCAACGAGTTGCCTCGGTACACCTGGCATGTCAGAGGGCTTCCATGCAAAAATGTCCCGATTCTCACGGATGAACTCGATGAGCGCGCTTTCCTATTTCGGATCCAAGTTGGCACTAATGCTGAACTGCTTGGACGAATCGCCAGGTACGAAGTCAACAAGCTTAGTTTCTGCTGCCGATTTGAACTTCAGGGCCGGATCATGCTTCGTAGTTGGCTTCTTCAACGGAGTCATGTCCGCCGGATCAACATTGTCTTTATAGTACTTCAACTCCTCAGTGGCACAAACCGACTCTGCAATAGCCGCATCTCCTTCCTCGCATTCCAAAGCGATTTTGCGGCTTCCGTGAACCGTTATTGTCCCCTTGTGACCCGGCATCTTGAGCTGCAAATACACATAACAGGGCCGAGCCATAAACTTGGTGTATGCCGGACGCCCAAACAGGGCATGATATGGACTTTGGATTTTCTCCACTTCGAACATTAATGTCTCCGACCTGGAATCATGATCATCCCCAAAGGCCAATTCAAGAGCTATCTTACCAACGGGATATGCTGATCTGCCAGGCACTACACCGTGGAATACTGTATTGGACGGTTTGAGATTCTTATCTGTAAGTCCCATACGACGGAAGGTCTCATAGTATAGGATGTTAATGCTGCTCCCTCCATCCATGAGCACCTTGGTGAACTTATAACCTCCCACCCGAGGCGCCACCACCAGAGCCAACTGACCCGGATTATCGACCTGGAGTGGGTGATCCTCTCTGCTCCATATGATTGGCTGTTCAGACCAACGTAGATAACGGGGTGTGGCCGGTTCAACAGAGTTGACTGCTCGCCTCTGAACCTTCCGGTCTCGCTTGTCCAAGCTAGTGGTAAAGACATGGTACTGCCCATTACTCAACTGCTTTGGGTTGCTTTGGTAACCTGACTGTTGCTGCTGTTGGTTGTAACCACCCTGGTTGTTCTGACTATTTTAACCATTATGTCCGCCCGGATTACCATTAAATCCTGAACCGGAACTTCCTCCACCGTAACCCGGCCCGGACCCTGAGCCACCGCTAGATCCGTGATCATACCGGAAATTATTAGAATTCTTGAACTCCTGCATAATAAAGCAATCCTTCCAAAGGTGGTTTGCTGGCTCCTCCTTCGTCCCATGTCTTGGACAGGGCTGGCTTAGCAGATAGTTCAGGCGGTTTGGGTCGGGGTTGGGCGCTCCACAACGATTTTTCGGCCTACCCTTGTGCCGTTGGCCATTCTCCTGTACGTTGGTATTAGCCACAAAATCCATGTTGCCATCCGCTTTACGCTTGCCTCCTCCGCCATTGCCTACCCAGTGATGCTGCTGACCTTTGGAGCTGCTGTTCTTCTTCCCCTTCCCTATCTTGTCATCATCAGATTCGGGATCCTTGGTACTATCAGAATCAGCATATTTTACCAAAGCGGCCATGAGGGTCCCCATGTCGGTGCAATGACGCTTCATCCGTCCCAATTTCAACTTCAGGGGCCCAAACCGGCAGTTGCCTTCTAGGGTTAATACTGCGGTGTCAGCGTTGATGCGGCCTGAGGAGTGCAACACTTGTGAAACCCGGTGCACCCAATGAGTCGTTGACTCTCCTTCCTCCTAGACGCATGCAGCTAAGTCCACTATCGACATAGGCTGTTTACAGGTATCCTTGAAATTGTTGATAAACCGGGCTCGTAATTGGGCCCATGAACTGATAGAATTAGCGGGCAAGCTTTTTAACCAAGTACGGGCCGTTCCTTCAAGCATCATGGTGAAGTATTTCGCACACGCCGTGTCATCCACATCAAGCATCTCCATGGCCATCTCATAGCTCTCTACCCATGTCTCTGGTGGTTGATCCGCCGTATAATTTGGTACCTTGCTTGGGCCTTTGAAATCCTTGGGCAAACGCATGTTGCGTAAAGCGGGGACGAGGCAAGGCACCCCCAAAGAACTAGAAGTAACACCAGGTTCGATCGAAATGGTTGGACGAACCGGCGTGAGCTGCCGAGCCTGATGCTGTGCGGCTAACTCGGCCTCCCTACGCGCTCGGGCCCGGTTCACCACTTCCTGAGTGTCATCAGCACCACCCGTCGGGTTGTTACCACGGGGTGCTCCACGTCGTTCATTACTCGACACTACTGGTTCATCCATATGTCTGCTATAGCTCCAGCTTGGACGGGGGGTCGAGTGGATTCGGTCGCGGCTGTACGAGTACGCCTCCTGTTGGGCCAAAGCTGTCCTCAGAAGTTCCTTGACCCGTCGCGTCTCCACTGCTTGCGGCGAGTCACCTTCAACTGGAATGGCCTCCAGTCGTGCAGCAGCGGCAAAAAGATTGTCCATTGGGTTGGAGTAGTGACCCGGAGGTGTTAAAGAATCCCGAGGTATAACGGTGTTTTGACGAGGCGGGTCCACCTGACGGGGCTGAACCGGTGCACCAGTCCCAGGGGCTTCTGCCCGGTTCCCCTCCAGCGGATTACTGGCTCTTGGTCCTGGAGTGTTGAAAAGGTCTCTGGCCTTGAAAACCGGAGGTAAGCGGGACCGGTGCTTCCTCCTCATGACTTCATGCGACGCGCTCTGATCCAACATAAGCCTGTAGGCCTGTGCGTCTAAAGTGGCCCGCTCTGCGGCCATCCTGGTGTTCTCAGCCGCCAGATCCGTTTTGGCCTGGGTGATTTGTTCCTTTACCTTTGCAATCTCCGTGTTGTGAGCGTCCTGATCTGGCGGATTAACTTCTACCATAAGCACAGCCAACACATCAAATAGTTCTGATAGAACCTGAGCCGGTGGGCGCACAGGGCCTCCCGCCTCGGCAACCGTTGCCGCTGCTGAACCGGAGATCATTGCCGCGGCTGTCGAAGAGTGAAGCGCTGCTTGTGTTCCGGTCATGAATATTCCAACCCGGTTAGGCAGATCAGAGGGGTCCGGAATACTGTCGCCATCGGAACAGCTCTCAATTCGGCCATCTTGTAGCTGATAAAGAGATTCTGTTTCTCCGGTCAAAGATTCGTCACCAGAACGAACGACAGTCGCCCCGCGAAGCTCCGATCCATCCTCATAACTCCCTCCATGGATCATTCCCACGAAGGCACGCTTCATGGCCGGTTTAACCCGGGCGGATCGCGTATGCTGAGCCGTCTCGACGAGGTCGGTGCAGATGTCCGGCTCAGGGCCCGGTTCACCGATCTTGCCAATGAAAAGGTGAATGCTACCAAAGGGGACCCGGTACCCGTACTCAATTGAGCCGGCCTCGGGACCCCAGCCTGCGTCGTCGATGTAAAGTTTGCCGCGATGACTCTTAGTCATCCGGCCTACAGCGTAGCCCTTGAGTCCTTCAAAGCGGCCCTCCAAGAACCAGAAACCATTGTGCGATAGCCCCACGGTGGGCGCCAACTGTCGTGGTTTTGTCACGGCAGATGTCCTAGAGAAAGGACTTAGTCGTGGAGCCATCGCTACGGGTTAGCTTGAAGGGGTTAAAGCGGACACAAGGACGCAAGAGAGTTTATACTAGTTCGGCCCCTTCAATGAAGGTAAAAGCCTACGTCTAGTTGTGATGGAATTGATGGGTGTTTCGATGACTAGGGAGCAAATAAGCTTCGCCTATGTCTCGAGTTGTTGTCTGTCCTTGAACCACCGCCGATTCGTCCCCTTATATACATGGGGACGCCCGTCGGTTTATAGAGTCCCGATACCGGCTCATAGATGTGTCCGGTTCGGTCTCCACTATTCCTAACTTATAACACAAGTTACATAACGACGCCGGTTTATAGCTATAGGCCTTAAACCGATTATGGGCCTTTAGCCCTCATCTGCCCTCATGGGCTTTTATCACACTCAACTACTGATGAAGTTAACCCGGCTTGTCCTGGCCGGTTTACGCCCAGTAGTAATATCCCCAACAATGATCATACATGTTATGCTAGCATCATTGCACATCGTAGTACATTGCCAGAGGCATTCATATAGAGTCATATGTTTCAGTTTTATCAAGTTGTAAGTAAATAGAAGTGTGATGATCATCATCATTAGAGCATTTTCCTAGTGAGGAAATAAATAAAAAAATAAGAAGCCAAAAAGAGCCCAACAAAAAATGAGAGAAAAAGAGAGAAGGGGCAATGATACTATCCTTTTCCACACTTGTGCTTCAAAGTAGCACCATGTTTTTCATATAGAGAGTGTACCACTACTAGAATCATGATCTTTACGGTCAGCTAGCTCTTTGCTGTCTGCTAGCTGACGGCAAAGAAGGTCTTTGCCATCAGCTTACAGAAAGCTGACGGCAAAGAAAGAGCTGACGGCAAAGATCATATTCGCCGTAAGCCCGCTCTTTGTCGTCTGCTAGCAGACGACAAAGAGGGAGGGTGGCTCACTAACGAGAACCACCTAACGACCACTTTCTTTGATGGCAAAGCTTCTTTGCCGTCTGCTAGCAGACGGTAAAGAAAGTGACGAACCTAACGGCCGTTCCCCCGGCCCCACCCCACTAGCTACTCTCTTTGTCGTCTGTTGGGGAACATAGTAATTTCAAAAAAATTTCCTACGCACACGCAAGATCATGGTGATGCATAGCAACGAGAGGGGAGAGTGTGTCCACGTACCCTCGTAGACCGAAAGCGGAAGCGTTAGCACAACGCGGTTGATGTAGTCGTACATCTTCACGATCCGACCGATCAAGTACTGAACGCACGACACCTCCGAGTTCTGGACACGTTCAACTCGATGACGTCCCTCGAACTCCGATCCAGCCAAGCTTTGAGGGAGAGTTCTGTCTGCATGACGGCGTGGTCACAATGTTGATGTTCTACTATCGCAGGGCTTCGCCTAAGCACCGCTACAATATTACCAAGGTGGACTATGGTGGAGAGGGGCACCGCACACGGCTAAAAGATCCAAGAGATCAACTGTTGTGTCTATGGGGTGCCCCTCTCCTCCGTATATAAAGGAGGGGAGGAGAGGGCCGGCCAAGGGGAGGAGGCGCGCCCAAGGGGGGAGTCCTACTCCCACCGGGAGTAGGACTCCTCCTTTTCCTATTTGGAGAGGGAGAGGGAAGGAAGAGGAAGGAGGGAGGAAGGAAAGGGGGCCCGCCCCCTCCCAATTCGGATTGGGCTTGGGGGGACGCGCCCCCTCCCTTGCTCCTTTCCCCTCCTTTCCACTAAAGCCCATTAAGGCCCATATACCTCCTGGGGGGTTCCGATAACCTCCCGGTGCTCTGGTATTATCCCGATCTCACCCAGAACCATTCCGGTATCCAAATATAGTCGTCCAATATATCGATCTTTACGTCTCAGACATTTCGAGACTCCTCGTCATGTCCGTGATCACATCCGGGACTCCGAACTACCTTGGGTACATCAAAAACCATAAACTCATAATATAACCATCATCGAACTTTAAGCGTGCGGACCCTACATGTTCGAGAACTATGTAGACATGACGGAGACACGTCTTCGGTCAATAACCAATAGCGGAGCCTGGATGCTCATATTGGCTCCTACATATTCTACGAAGATCTTTATCGGTCAAACCGCATAACAACATACGTTGTTCCTTTTGTCATCGGTATGTTACTTGCCCGAGATTCGATCGTCGGTACCTCAATACCTAGTTCAATCTCATTACCGGCAAATCTCTTTACTCGTTCCGTAACACATCATCCCGCAACTAACTCATTAATTGCAATGCTTGCAAGGCTTAAGTGATGTGTATTACCGAGTGGGCCCAGAGATACCTCTCCGACAATCGGAGTGACAAATCCTAATCTCAAAATACGCCAACCCAACAAGTACCTTCGGAGACACCTATAGAGCACCTTTATAATCACCCAGTTACGTTGTGACGTTTGGTAGCACACAAAGTGTTCCTCCGGTAAATGGGAGTTGCATAATCTCATAGTCATAGGAACATGTATAAGTCATGAAGAAAGCAATAGCAACAAACTAAACAATCAAGTGCTAAGCTAACGGAATGGGTCAAGTCAATCACATCATTCTCCTAATGATGTGATCCCATTAATCAAATGACAACTCTTTGTCTATGGCTAGGAAACATAACCATCTTTGATTAACGAGCTAGTCAAGTAGAGGCATACTAGTGACGCTCTGTTTGTCTATGTATTCACACATGTATCATGTTTCCGGTTAATACAATTCTAGCATGAATAATAAACATTTATCATGATATAAGGAAATAAATAATAACTTTATTATTGCCTCTAGGGCATATTTCCTTCAGTCTCCCACTTGCACTAGAGTCAATAATCTAGATTACATAATAATGATTCTAACACCCATGGAGCCTTGGTGCTGATCATGTTTTGCTCGTGGAAGAGGCTTAGTCAACGGGTCTGCAGCATTCAGATCCGTATGTATCTTGCAAATCTCTATGTCTCTCACCTGGACTTGATCCCGGATGGAGTTGAAACGTCTCTTGATGTGCTTGGTTCTCTTGTGAAATCTGGATTCTTTTGCCAAAGCAATTGCACCAGTATTGTCACAAAAGTTTTTCATTGGACCCGATGCACTAGGTATGACACCTAGATCGGATATGAACTCCTTCATCCAGACTCCTTCATTTGCTGCTTCCGAAACAGCTATGTACTCCACTTCACATGTAGATCCCGCTACGACGCTTTGTTTAGAACTGCACCAACTAACAGCTCCACGTTTAATAAAAACACATATCCGGTCTGCGATTTAGAATCATCTGGATCAGTGTCAAAGCTTGCATCGACGTATCCATTTACGACGAGCTCTTTGTCACCTACATAAACGAGAAACATATCCTTC
Organism: Triticum urartu; assembly: GCF_056163025.1. Lineage (NCBI taxonomy): Eukaryota > Viridiplantae > Streptophyta > Magnoliopsida > Poales > Poaceae > Triticum > Triticum urartu. Next base: position 113,502,469 of record NC_141875.1, on the reverse strand, counting down.
ATCCTTTTCAGGTATTTCAGGATGTTCTTGACCGCTGTCCAGTGATCCACTCCTGGATTACTTTGGTACCTCCCTGATAAACTAATAGCAAGGCACACATCAGGTCTGGTACACAGCATTGCATACATGATAGAGCCTATGACTAAAGCATAGGGAACATATTTCATTTTCTCTCTATCTTCTGCAGTGGTCGGGCATTGAGTTTTACTCAACTTCACACCTTGTAACACAGGCAAGAACCCTTTCTTTGCTTGATCCATTTTGAACTTATTCAAAACTTTGTCAAGGTATGTGCTTTGTGAAAGTCCAATTAAGCGTCTCGATCTATCTCTATAGATCTTGATGCCCAATATATAAGCAGCTTCACCAAGGTCTTTCATTGAAAAACTCTTATTCAAATATCCTTTTATGCTATCCAGAAATTCTATATCATTTCCAATCAATAATATGTCATCCACATATAATATCAGAAATGCTAAAGAGCTCCCACTCACTTTCTTGTAAATACAAGCTTCTCCAAAAGTCTGTATAAAACCATATGCTTTGATCACACTATCAAAACGTTTATTCCAACTCCGAGAGGCTTGCACCAGTCCATAAATGGAACGCTGGAGCTTGCACACTTTGTTAGCTCCCTTTGGATCAACAAAACCTTCCGGTTGCATCATATACAACTCTTCTTCCAGAAATCCATTCAGGAATTCAGTTTTGACATCCATTTGCCAAATTTCATAATCATAAAATGCAGCAATTGCTAACATGATTCGGACAGACTTAAGCATCACTACGGGTGAGAAGGTCTCATCGTAGTCAATCCCTTGGACTTGTCGAAAACCTTTTGCAACAAGTCGAGCTTTATAGACATAAAACATTACCATCAGCTTTAGTCTTCTTCTTGAAGATCCATTTATTCTCTATGGCTTGCCGATCATCGGGCAAGTCAACCAAAGTCCACAATTTGTTCTCATACATGGATCCCATCTCAGATTTCATGGCTTCAAGCCATTTTGCGGAATCTGGGCTCACCATCGCTTCTTCATAGTTCGTAGGTTCGTCATGGTATAGCAACATAACCTCCAGAATAGGATTACCGTACCACTCTGGTGGGGATCTACTCTGGTTGACCTACGAGGTTCAGTAACAACTTGATCTGAAGTTTCATGATCATCATCATTAACTTCCTCACTAATTGGTGTAGACGTCACAGGAACCGGTTTTTGTGATGAACTACTTTCCAATAAAGGAGCAGGTACTGTTACCTCATCAAGTTCTACTTTCCTCCCACTCACTTCTTTCGAGAGAAACTCCTTCTATAGAAAGGATCCATTCTTAGCAACGAATGTCTTGCCCTCGGATCTGTGATAGAAGGTGTACCCAACTGTTTCTTTTGGGTATCCTATGAAGACACATTTCTATGATTTGGGTTCGAGCTTATCAGGTTGAGGCTTTTTCACATAAGCATCGCAGCCCCAAACTTTAAGAAACGACAACTTTGGTTTCTTGCCAAACCATAGTTCATAAGGTCTCGTCCCAACGGATTTTGATGGTGCCCTATTTAACGTGAATGCGGCCGTCTCTAAAGCATAACCCCAAAATGATAGCGGTAAATCAGTAAGAGACATCATAGATCGCACCATATCTAGTAAACTACGATTACGACGTTCGGACACACCATTACGCTGTGGTGTTTCGGGTGGCGCGAGTTGCCAAACTATTCCGCATTGTTTCAAATGTAGACCAAACTCATAACTCAAATATTCTCCTCCACGATCAGATCATAGAAACTTTATTTCTTGTTATGATGATTTTCAACTTCAGTCTGGAATTATTTAAACTTCTAAAATGTTTCAGACTTATGTTTCATTAAATAGATATAGCCATATCTATTTAAATCATCTATGAAGGTGAGAAAATAATGATACCCGCCGCGAGCCTCAATATTCATTGGACCACATACATCAGTATGTATGATCTCCAACAAATCAGTTGCTCGCTCCATAGTTCCGGAGAACGACATTTTAGTCATCTTGCCCATGAGGCATGGTTCGCAAGTACCAAGTTATACATAATCAAGTGATTCCCAAAGTCCATCAGTATGGAGTTTCTTCATGCGCTTTATACCAATATGACCCAAACGGCAGTGCCACAAATAAGTTGCACTATCATTATCAACTCTGCATGTTTTTGCTTCAACATTATGAATATGTGTATTACTACCGTCGAGATTCATCAAAAATAGACCACTCTTCAAGGGTGCATGACCATAAAATATATTACTCATATGAATAGAACAACCATTATTCTCTGATTTAAATGAATAACCGTCTCACATTAAACAAGATCTAGATATAATGTTCATGCTGAACGCTGGCACCAAATAACAATTATTTAGGTCTAAAACTAATCCCGAAGGTAGATGTAGAGGTAGCGTGCCGACGGCGATCACATCAACTTTGGAACCATTTCCCACGCACATCGTCACCTCGTCCTTAGCCAGTGTTCGCTTAATTCGTAGTCCCTGTTTCGAGTTGCAAATATCAGCAACAGAACCAGTATCAAATACCCTGGTGCTACTGCGAGCTCTGGTAAGGTACACATCAATAACATGTATATCACATATACCTTTGTTCACCTTGCCATCCTTCTTATCCGCCAAATACTTGGGGCAGTTCCGCTTCCAGTGACCAGTCTGTTTGCACTAGAAGCACCCAGTCTCAGGCTTAGGTCCAGACTTGGGTTTCTTCTCCCGAGCAGCAACTTGTTTGCTGTTCTTCTTGAAGTTCCCCTTCTTCTTCCCTTTGCCCTTTTTCTTGAAACTGGGGGTCTTATTGAGCATCAACACTTGATGCTCCTTTTTGATTTCTACCTCCGCAACCTTTAGCATTGCGAAGAGCTTGAGAATTGTCTTATTCATCCCTTGCATATTATAATTCATCACGAAGCTCTTGTAGCTTGGTGGTAGTGATTGAAGAACTCTGTCAATGACACTATCAATAGGAAGATTAACTCCCAATTGAGTCAAGTGATTATGATACCCAGACATTTTGAGTATATGCTCACTGACAGAACTATTCTCCTCCATCTTGTAGCTATAGAACTTATTGGAGACTTCATATCTCTCAATCCGGGCATTTGCTTGAAATATTAACTTCAACTTCTGGAACATCTCATATGCTCCATGATGTTCAAAACGTCATTGAAGTCCCGGTTCTAAGCCGTAAAGCATGGCACACTGAACTATCGAGTATTCACCAACTTTGCTCTGCCAGGTGTTCATAACATCTGGTGTTGCTCCTGCAGCAGGTTTGGCACTTAGTGGTGCTTCCAGGACGTAATTCTTCTGTGCAGCAATGAGGACAATCCTCAAGTTACGGACCCAGTCCGTGTAATTTCTACCATCATCTTTCAACTTTGCTTTCTCAAGGAACGCATTAAAATTCAACGGAACAACAACACGATCCATCTATCTACAACAAAAATAGACATGCAAAATACTATCAGGTACTAAGTTCATGATAAATTTAAGTTCAACTAATCATATTACTAAAGAACTCCCACTTAGATAGACATCCCTCTAATCATCTAAGTGATCACGTGATCCAAATCAACTAAACCATAACCGATCATCACGTGAAATGGAGTAGTTTTCAATGGTGAACATCACTATCTTGATCATATCTACTATATGATTCACGCTCGACCTTTCGGTCTCAGTGTTCCGAGGCCATATCTGCATATGGTAGGCTCGTTAAGTTTAACCTGAGTATTCCGCGTGTGCAAAACTGGCTTGCACCCGTTGTAGATGGACGTAGAGCTTATCACACCCGATCATCATGTGGTGTCTGGGCACGACGAACTTTGTCAACGGTGCATACTCAGGGAGAACACTTTTATCTTGAAATTTAGTGAGAGATCATCTTATAATGCTACCGTCAATCAAAGCAAGATAAGATGCATAAAAGATAAACATCACATGCAATCCATATAAGTGATATGATATGGCCATCATCATCTTGTGCTTGTGATCTCCATCTCCGAAGCACCGTCATGATCACCATCGTCACCGGCGCGACACCTTGATCTCCATCGTAGCATCGTTGTCGTCTCGCCAACTATTGCTTCTACGACTATTGATACCGCTTAGTGATAAAGTAAAGCAATTACAGGGCGATTGCATTGCATACAATAAAGCGACAACCATATGGCTCCTGCCAGTTGCCGATAACTCGGTTACAAAACATGATCATCTCATACAATAAAATATAGAATCATGTCTTGACCATATCACATCACAACATGCCCTGCAAAAACAAGTTAGACGTCCTCTACTTTGTTGTTGAAAGTTTTACGTGGCTGCTACGGGCTGAGCAAGAACCGTTCTTACCTACGCATCAAAACCACAATGATAGTTTATCAAGTTAGTGCTGTTTTAACCTTCTCAAGGACCGGGAGTAGCCACACTCGGTTCAACTAAAGTCGGAGAAACTGACACTCGCCAGCCACCTGTGTGCAAAGCACGTCGGTAGAACCAGTCTCGCGTAAGCGTACGCGTAATGTCGGTCCGGGCCGCTTCATCCAACAATATAGCCAAACCAAAGTATGACATGCTGGTAAGCAGTATGACTTGTATCGCCCACAACTCACTTGTGTTCGACTCGTGCATATAACATTAGCGCATATAACCAGGCTCGGATGCCACTGTTGGGGAATGTAGTAATTTCAAAAATATTCCTACGCACACGTAAGATCATGGTGATGCATAGCAACAAGAGGGGAGAGTGTGTCCACGTACCCTCGTAGACCGAAAGCAGAAGCGTTAGCACAACACGGTTGATTTAGTCGTACGTCTTCACGATCCGACCGATCAAGTACCGTACGCACGACACCTCCGAGTTCTGCACACGTTCAACTCGATGACGTCCCGCGAACTCCGATCCAGCCGAGCTTTGAGGGAGAGTTCCGTCAGCACGGCGGCGTGGTGACGATGTTGATGTTCTACTGTCGCAGGGCTTCGCCAAACACCGCTACAATATTATCGAGGTGGACTATGGTGGAGAGGGGCACCGCACACGGCTAAAAGATCCAAGAGATCAATTGTTGTGTCTATGGGGTGCCCCTCTCCTCCGTATATAAAGGAGGGGAGGAGAGGGCCGGTGATAACCCACAAGTATAGGGGATCGCAACAGTTTTCGAGGGTAGAGTATTCAACCCAAATTTATTGATTCGACACAAGGGGAGCCAAAGAATATTCTCAAGTATTAGCTGCTGAGTTGTCAATTCAACCACACCTGGAAACTTAATATCTGCAGCAAAGTGTTTAGTAGCAAAGTAATATGATAGTAGTGGTAACGGTAGCAAAAGGTAACAGTAGTAAAAGTAGTGTTTTTTGGTATTTTGTATTGATGATAGCAATAGCAACGGAAAAGTAAATAAGCGAAGAACAATATATGGAAAGCTCATAGGCAATGGATCGGTGATAGAGAATTATGCCAGATGTGGTTCATCATGTAACAGTCATGACATCGGGTGACACAGAACTAGCTCCAATCCATCAATATACTGTAGGCATGTATTCCGAATATAGTCATACGTGCTTATGGAAAAGAACTTGCATGACATCTTTTGTCCTACCCCCCCGTGGCAGCGGGGTCCTTATGGAAACTAAGGGATATTAAGGCCACCTTTTAATAGAGTACCGGAACAAAGCATTAACACATAGTGAATACATGAACTCCTCAAACTACGGTCATCACCGGTAAGTATCCCGATTATTGTCACTTCGGGGTTAATGGATCATAACACATAATAGGTGACTATAGACTTGCAAGATAGGATCAAGAACTCTCATATATTGATGAAAACATAATAGGTTCAGATCTGAAATCATGGCACTCGGGCCCTAGTGACAAGCATTAAGCATAGCAAAGTCATAGCAACATCAATTTCAGAACATAGTGGATACTAGGGATCAAACCCTAAGAAAACTAACTTGATTACATGATAAACCTCATACAACCCATCACTGTCCAGCAACCCTACGATGGAATTACTCACACACGGCGGTGAGCATCATGAAATTGGTGATGGAGGATGGTTGATGATGACGATGGCGACGGATTCCCCTCTCCGGAGCCCTGAACGGACTCCAGATTAGCCCTCCCGAGAGGTTTTAGGGCTTGGCGGCGGCTCCGTATCGTAAAACGCGATTATTTCTTCTCTCTGATTTTTCTCTCCCTGAAACACAATATATAGAGTTGGAGTTGGAGTCGGAGAGGCTCCAGGGGCCCCACGAGGTAGGGGGCGTGCCCTAGGGGGGCAGGCACGCCTCCCACCCTCGTGGACAGGTGGTGGGTCCCCTGGCCTTCATCTTTTGTAGGTATTATTTATATTTTCCAAAAAGTTGCTCCGTGAAGTTTCAGGTCATTCCGAGAACGTTTGTTTCTGCACATAAATAACACCATGGTAATTCTGCTGAAAACAGCGTCAGTCCGGGTTAGTTCCATTCAAATCATGCAAGTTAGAGTCCAAAACAAGGGCAAAAGTGTTTGGAAAAGTAGATACGACGGAGATGTATCAACCCCCCAAGCTTAAACCTTTGCTTGTCCTTAAGCAATTTAGTTGATAAACTGAGAGTGATAAAGAAAAACTTTTACAAACTCTGTTTGCTCTTGTTGTTGTAAATATGTAAAGCCAGCATTCAAGTTTTCAGCAAAGATTATAACTAACCATATTCACAATAACGCATAGGTCTCAAGTTTACTCATATCAATGGCATAATCAACTAGCGAGCAATAATAATAAATCTCGGATGACAACACTTTCTCAAAACAATCATAATATGATATTACAAGATGGTATCTCGCTAGCCCTTTCTGAGACCGCAAAACATAAATGCAGAGCACCTTTAAAGACCAAGGACTGACTAGACATTGTAATTCATGGTAAAAGAGATCCAATCAAGTCATACTCAATGTAAACTAACAATAATGAATGCAAATGACAGCGGTGCTCTCCAACTGGTGCTTTTTAATAAGAGGATGATGACTCAACATGAAAGTAAATAGATAGGCCCTTCGCAGAGGGAAGAGGGAAGCAGGGATTTGTAGAGGTGCCAGAGCTCGGTTTTTGAAACAGAAGTGAATAATATTTTGAGCGGTATACTTTCATTGTCAACATAACAACCAAGAGATGGCAATATCTTCCATGCTACACACATTATAGGCGGTTCCCAAACAGAATGGTAAAGTTTATACTCCCCCTTCCACCAACAAGCATCATGGCTTGCTCGAAACAACGAGTGCCTCCAACTAACAAGAGTCCCAAGGGGAGTTTTGTTTGCAATTATTTTGATTTAGTTTGCATAAAGCATGGGACTGGGCATCCCGGTGACCAGCCATTTATCTCGTGAGTGAGGAGCGGAGTCCACTCCTCTTGAGAATAACCCGCCTAACATGGAAGATACGTATAGCCCTAGTTGATACATGAGCTATTCAAGCATACAAAACAGGATATTTATTTGAAGGTTTAGAGTTTGGCACATACAAATTTACTTGGAACGGCAGGTAGATACCGTATATAGGTAGGTATGGTGGACTCATTTGGAATAACTTTGGGGTTTATGGAGTTGGATGCACAAGCAGTATTCCCGCTTAGTACAGGTGAAGGCTAGCAAAATACTGGGAAGCGACCAACTAGAGAGCGACAACAGTCATGAACATGCATGAAAATTAATTGACACCGAATGCAAGCATGAGTAGGATATAATCCACCATGAACATAAATATCGTGAAGGCTATGTTGATTTTGTTTCAACTACATGCGTGAACATGTGCCAAGTCAAGTCACTTAAATCATTCAGAGGAGGATACCACCCTATCATATCACATCATAACCATTTTAATAGCATGTTGGCACGCAAGGTAAGCCATTGTAACTCATAGCTAATCAAGCATGGCATAAGAAACTATGATCTCTAGTTGTCATTGCAAGCATGTTATCCATAATAGGCTGAATCAGGAACGATGAACTAATCATATTTACAAAAACAAGATAGGTCGAGTTCATACCAACATTTCTCATCACAGTCAGTCCATCATATATCATCATAATTGCCTTTCAGTTGCTTGACCGAATGATGTGAATAATAATAATAGTGCACGTGCATTGGACTAAGCTGGAATCTGCAAACATTCAATAAACAGGAGAAGACAAGGCAATATGGGCTCTTTTGTCAGATCAACAATAATGCATATAAGAGCCACTTCAACAATTTACTTTATGGTCTTCTCCTATTGATACGTCTCCAACGTATCTATAATTTTTGATTGCTCCATGCTATATTATCTACTGTTTTGGACATTATTGGGCTTTATTATCCACTTTTATATTATTTTTGGGACTAACCTATTAACCGGAGGACCAGCCCAGAATTGCTGTTTTTGCCTATTTTAGGGTTTCGAAGAAAAGGAATATCAAACGGAGTCCAAACGGAGTGAAACCTTCGGGAACGTGATTTTCTCAACAAACAAGACCTAGGAAACTTGGACCCTATGCCAAGACACAAAATAGGAAGCCACGAGGTAGGGGGGCGCGCCTACCCCCCCCAGACGTGCCCTCCACCCTCGTGGGCCCCCTGTTGCTCCACCAATGTACTCCTTCCTCCTATATATACCTATGTACCCCCAAACGATCAGATACGGAGCCAAAACCCCAATTCCACCGCCGCAACTTTCTGTATCCACGAGATCCCATCTTGGGGCCTGTTCTGGAGCTCCGCCGGAGGGGGCATCGATCACGGAGGGCTTCTACATCAACACCATAGCCCCTCCGATGAAGTGTGAGTAGTTTACCTCAGACCTATGGGTCCATAGTTAGTAGCTAGATGGCTTCTTCTCTCTTTTTGGATCTCAATACAATGTTCTCCCCCTCTCTTGTGGAGATCTATTCGATGTAATCTTCTTTTTGCGGTGTGTTTGTTGAGACTGATGAATTGTGGGTTTATGATCAAGTCTATCTATGAACAATATTTGAATCTTCTCTGAATTCTTTTATGTATGATTGGTTACCTTTGCAAGTCTCTTCGAATTATCGGTTTGGTTTGGCCTACTAGATTGCAATGGGAGAAGTGCTTAGCTTTGGGTTCAAACTTGCGGTGTCCTTTCCCAGTGACAGTAGGGGCAGCAAGGCACGTATTGTATTGTTGCCATCGAGGATAACAAGATGGGGTTTTCATCATATTGTATGAGTTTATCCCTCTACATCATGTCATCTTGCTTAAAGGTTTACTCTGTTTTCATTAACTTAATACTCTAGATGCATGTTGGATAGCGGTCGATGAGTGGAGTAATAGTAGTAGATGCAAGCAGGAGTCGGTCTACTTGTCTCGGATGTGATGCCTATATACATGATCATACCTAGATATTCTCATAACTATGCTCAATTCTGTCAATTGCTCAATAGTTATTTGTTCACCCACCGTAGAATACTTATGCTCTCGAGAGAAGCCACTAGTGAAACCTATGGCCCCCGGGTCTATCTTCATCATATTAATCTACCAATACTTAGTTATTTCCTTTTGCTTTTGCTTTGCTTTTATTTTACTTTGCATCTTTATCATAAAAATACCAAAAATATTATCTTATCATATCTATCAGATCTCACTCTCGTAAGTGGCCGTGTAGGGATTGACAACCCCTATTCGCGTTGGTTGAGAGGATTTATTTGTTTTGTGTAGGTACGAGGGACTCGCGCGTAACCTCCTACTGGATTGATACCTTGGTTCTCAAAAACTGAGGGAAATAATTATGCTACTTTGCTGCATCATCCCTCCTCTTCAGGGAAAACCAACGCAGTGCTTAATAGCAAGAAAGATTTCTGGCGCCGTTGCTGGGGAGGTCTACGCAAAAGTCAACATACCAAGTACCCATCACGTACACTTATCTCCCGCATTACATTATTTGCCATTTGCCTCTTGTTTTCCTCTCCCCCACTTAACCCTTGCCGTTTTATTCGCCCTCTGTCTCTATCCTCCCTCTCTTTCTTTAGTCGCCTCTTTTTGCCCGCTTGCTTTTTGTTTGCTTGTGTGTTGGATTGCTTTCTTGTCACGATGGCTCAAGATAACACTAAATTGTGTGACTTTACCAATACCAACAACAATGATTTTATTAGCACTCCAATTGCTCCTCTTACCGATGCTGAATCTTGTGAAATTAATACTGCCTTGCTGAATCTTGTCATGAAAGATCCATTTTCCGGCCTTCCTAGTGAAGATGCCGCTACCCATCTTAATAGCTTCGTTGATTTATGTGATATGCAAAAGAAGAAAGATGTGGATAATGATATTGTTAAACTGAAGCTATTTCGTTTTTCGCTTAGAGATCGTGCTAAAGCTTGGTTTTCGTCTTTGCCTAAAAATAGTTTTGATTCATGGAATAAGTGCAAAGATGCTTTTATCTCTAAGTATTTTCCTCCCGCTAAGATCATCTCTCTTAGAAACGATATTATGAATTTTAAGCAACTTGATCATGAACATGTTGCACAAGCTTGGGAGAGAGTGAAATTAATGATACAAAATTGCCCTACTCATGGTTTGAATTTGTGGATGATTATTCAAAATTTTTATGCCGGATTGAATTTTGCTTCTAGAAATCTTTTAGATTCGGCCGCGGGAGGCACTTTTATGGAAATCACTTTAGGAGAAGCTACTAAACTCCAAGATAATATTATGGTTAATTATTCTCAATGGCATACTGAAAGATCTACTAACAAGAAGGTGCATGCAATAGAAGAAATTAATGTTTGAGTGGAAAGATGGATGAACTTATGAAATTATTTGCTAGTAAAAGTGTCTCTTCTGATCCTAATGACATTCCCATGTCTACTTTGATTGAGAATAATAATGAATCTATGGATGTGAATTTTGTTGGTAGGAACAATTTTGGTAACAACGCGTATAGAGGAAATTTCAATCCTAGGCCTTATCCTAGTAATCCCTCTAATAATTATGGAAATTATAATAAGATGCCCTCGGATTTTGAATCTAATATTAAAGAATTTATTACTTCGCAAAAGAATTTCAATGCTATGATTGAAGAAAAAATGCTTAAGATTGATGATTTGGCTAGGAACGTTGATAGAATTGCTCGTGATGTTGATTCTTTGAAACTTAGATCTATTCCACCTAGGCATGATATCAATGAGTCTCTCAAAGCCATGAGAATTTCCATTGATGAGTGCAAAGCAAGAACCACTAGGATGCGTGCTAAGAAAGATGCCTTTGTAAGAGCGTGTTCTTCTAGTTCCTATGAAAATAAAGATGAAGATCTAAAAGTTATTGGTGTGTCCCCTATTAAATCTCTGTTTTGCAATATGAATCTTGATAATGATGGGACTGAATATGATCCACCCTTACCTAGAAGGCGTTCCAATAATTCAGTGTATTTAGATCTTGATGCTAAAATTGATAAAAGTGGGATTGAAGAAATTAAAACCCTAGATGTTGCTAAACCCACTATTTTGGATTTCAAGGAATTTAATTATGAAAATTGCTCTTTGATTGATTGTATTTCCTTGTTGCAATCCGTGATAAATTCTCCTCACGCTTATAGTCAAAATAAAGTGTTTACTAAACATATCGTTGATGCCTTGATGCAATCTTATGAAGAAAAACTTGAATTGGATGTTTCTATCTCTAGAAAACTTTATGATGAGTGGGAACCAACTATTAAAATTAAAATTAAGGATCATGAATTCTATGCTTTATGTGATTTGGGTACTAGTGTTTCCACGATTCCAAAAACTTTGTGTGATTTGTTAGGTTTCCGTGATTTTGATGATTGCTCTCTAAACTTGCACCTTGCGGATTCCACTATTAAAAAACCTATGATAAGAATTAATGATGTTATTATTGTTGCAAATAGGAATTATGTGACCGTATATTTTATTGTTCTTGACATAGATTGCAATCCCTTCATGTCCTATTATTCTTGGTAGACCTTTCCTTAGAACCATTGGTGCAATTATTGATATGAAGGAAGGAAATATTAGATTCCAATTTCCGTTGAGGAAAGGCATGGAACACTTCCCTAGAAAGAAACTTAAATTACCTTATGAATCTATTATGAGAGCCACTTATGGATTGCCTACCAAAGATGGCAATACCTAGATCTACCCTTGCTTGTTACGCCTAGCTAGGGGCGTTAAACGATAGCGCTTGTTGGGAGGCAACCCAATTTTATTTTTATTCCTTGCTTTTTTCTCCTGTTTAGTAATAAATAATTTATCTATCCTCTGTTTTGGTTGTGTTTTTTGTGTTTAATTAGTATTTGTGCCAAGTAGAACCGTTGGGAAGACTTGGGGAAAGTCTTGTTGTACTGGCTGTAAAAAACAGAAACTTTAGCGCTCACGAGAACTGCTGTCATTTTTATTTGGAAAGTGATATTTAGTTAATTCTTTTTGCATATGATTAATAGATAAATTCCTCACGTCCATCAATTTATTTTAGAATTTTTGGGGTTCCAGATCTTGCGCTAGCTACAGATTACTACAGACTGTTCTGTTTTTGAAAGATTCTGTTTTTCGTGTGTTGTTTGCTTATTTTGATGAATCTATGGCTAGTAAAATAGTTTATGAACCATAGAGAAGTTGGAATACAGTAGGTTTAACACCAAGATAAATAAAGAATGATTTCATTACAGTACCTTGAAGTGGTCTTTTTCCACACTTGTGCTTCAAAGTAGCACTGTAATCTTCATGATAGAGAGTCTCTTGTTTTGTCACTTTCATATACTAGTGGGAATTTTTCATTATAGAACTTGGCTTGTATATTCCAACAATGGGCCTCCTCAAGTGCCCTAGGTAGTCATGAGCAAGCAAGTTGTATGCACACCCACTTAGTTTCTTTTGTTGAGCTTTCATACATTTATAGCTCTAGTGCATCCATTGCATGGCAATCCCTACTCCTTGCATTAACATCAATCGATGGGCATCTCCATAGCCCATTGATTAGCCTCGTTGATATGAGACTTTCTCCTTTTTGTCTGTTCCACATAACCCCCCTTATTATACTCTATTCCACCCATAGTGCTATGTCCATGGCTCACACTCATATATTGCGTGAAAGTTTATAGGTTTGAGATTACTAAAGTATGAAACAATTGCTTGGCTTGTCATTGGGGTTGTGCATGATGAGAGCATTCTTGTGTGACGAAAATGGATCATGACTAAACCATATGATTTTGGCCATGTTATTTTGAGAAGACATAATTGCTTAGTTAGTATGCTTGAAGTATTATTATTATTTTTATGTCAATATGAACTTTTGTCTTGAATCTTTTGGATCTGAATATTCATGCCACAATTAATAAGAATTACATTAAAATTATGCCAAGTAGCACTCCACATCAAAAATTCTGTTTTTATCATTTACCTGCTCGAGGACGAGCAGGAATTAAATTTTTGAGTTTATCATATTGCATGAGTTTATCATACCACATCAAAATTTTTTGATGTGGGTTTTCATCATATTGCATGAGTTTATCCCTCTACATCATGTCATCTTGCTTAAAGCGTTACTCTGTTTTCATTAACTTAATACTCTAGATGCATGCTGGATAGCGGTCGATGAGTGGAGTAATAGTAGTAGATGCAGGCAGGAGTCGGTCTACTTGTCTCGGACGTGATGCCTATATACATGATCATACCTAGATATTCTCATAACTATGCTCAATTCTGTCAATTGCTCAATAGTTATTTGTTCACCCACCGTAGAATACTTATGCTCTCGAGAGAAGCCACTAGTGAAACCTATGGCCTCCGGGTCTATCTTCATCATATTAATCTACCAATACTTAGTTATTTCCTTTTGCTTTTACTTTGCTTTTATTTTACTTTGCATCTTTATCATAAAAATACCAAAAATATTATATTATCATATCTATCAGATCTCACTCTCGTAAGTGGCCGTGTAGGCATTGACAACCCCTATTTGCGTTGGTTGCGAGGATTTATTTGTTTTGTGCAGGTACGAGGGACTCACGCGTAGCCTCCTAGTGGATTGATACCTTGGTTCTCAAAAACTGAGGGAAATACTTACGCTACTTTGCTGCATCATCCCTTCCTCTTCGGGGAAAACCAACGCAGTGCTCAAGAGGTAGCACCTATCGACCCCCAAAGAAAAGAAAAGAAATAAAACTATTTACACGGGAAAGCTCCCAACAAGCAAAAGAAGAACAGGAAATCTTTTTTGGTTTTCTTTTTAATTACTACTACAAGCATGGAAAGTAAATAAATTAAAAGCTACAACTAATTTTTTGGTTTTTTTCTTAAGGTTAATTAAACACACAAGAAGAAAGCATAAATAGGAAAATAAAGTAGCATGGATGATACAATGAAAAAGTATGAGCACCGACATCTAGCAATGAGTGTGTGAACATGAATGTAATGTCGGTGGGAAATACGTACTCCCCCAAGCTTAGGCTTTTGTCCTAAGTTGGTCTATGGCTACGGCTGGCTTGGCGGATACCCTTTATAATAGTTGGGGTCATACTGAGATGAAGAAGACTCTGATTGCCACTGGTTGGCAATCATCTCCAGATCCCACAGGTAATTAGACTATCGCGGAGGATCAACTTGTGGTTCCGCCTCTGGCTCTGTGGCTGATGTTGGGTTCCGGTAGGCGTGAATGTCCTTTGGTGAGACGAGGTACTTGCCTGAAGATAAATCAAACAAGGAAGGCGCAGGCAAGGTGATAGTCTCAGGATGATGTTTATCAAAGAACAGTTTGTATTTCAGCCCCCCTTCCGTATTCTTTATAATAAAGTCATGTGCTACCATACTCTTATAATCTAAATAAACATGAGGCAACAATTTTTCTTCTTTTTCATAGTGCCTAATAGGTATATCATAATGTGCAGCAAGGCGTGAAGCATAAATACCACCAAAGATGGGTCCTTTTGTATAGTTAAGACTTAACCGTTTAGCAATAATACCGCCCATACTAACAGAGTTATCAGCGTATAAACCATGGAACAGAATAAAAATATCAGGAACACTAAGTTTTCCACAGTTTCCGCGACCAATTAAGCAACGACTAGCAAATATTGCAAAGTAGCGTAAAACAGGAAAATGTATGCTAGTGATTCGTGCATCGGAAACCTTCCTAGTTTCCCCTATAGTGATAGTATCAATAAAACCTTCCACATCCTTGCGATGTAGTTCCTCTAAACTTCCCTCAAAAGGGATCAAACAAACCCGACACAAATTATAAAGTGACATCTTCTTAACCACATCATATAAACGAAACTCTACTGAAGGTGGTGATTCCCTATGATAATAGTAGAAGTTTTGCACAAAAGTATTGGTGAGTAAGAGATACTGTTCGCGTTGGTCGTGGAGGAAGTCTGTGAGGCCTGCATTCTTTGCCAATTCATAAAAATCCTCATAAATCCCAGTTTCTCTCAAGAATTCACCGGAGTGCCATTCACACGGCCTAATCTCCGCGATGCGAGGAAAATTATATTTAGGCTTCTATGCCTCTTCATTTTGCTTTTCCCTTGAGCTTCGGCTCGACGAGCCCCTCAAAAATCTCTTTATCATTTTCTGAAAAATTCTAAATTTTTTAGTAACTTCAAAATAAAAGTAAACCAAACTCAATAATATTGATAGCAACTACTCATACAAGTGCCATATCATGCATCAAAACTACTTTTGACCATATAAATTTGACATGCAAGCTCAAGAACAGGGTCACCTAAGCAGCAAAAATTTGCAATGAATAAAGCACTAGAACAAAAACTAATTGGACCAATGGAGGAGTCACATACCAAGGAACAATCTCCCCAAGCAGTTTGTGAGAGGTGCTTTGAGCAAGGAGATCGAAAATGGCAACAAAACAAGCTTGGACTCGGGTTTGAGATGGTTATTCGTGTTTGGGGGAGGAAGAAGAAGTGTATGGGTGAAAGGATAAGTGGAGGGGGGCCACCATGGGCCCATGAGTCAAGGGGCGCGCCCTCCACCCTCGTGGGCAGGTGGTTGATCCTCCTGCTCTGTTCTCAGTGCCAAATATTCTCAAATATTTTGGAAAAAATCATATTTAAATTTCAGGGCATTTGGAGAACTTTTATTTTCGAGGTATTTTTATATTGCACGGATAATCAGATAATAGACGGGAAAATATTTATTTTTATTTTATTCAATATAAATAACAGAAAGTAAAAGGAGGGTACAGAAGGTTGTGCCTTCTAGTTTCATCCATCTCATGATCATCAAAAGGAATCCACTAACAAGGTTGATCAAGTCTTGTTAACGAACTCATTCCGAATAACATGGAACTGGAGAAATTTCGAATAACACTATGTTACCTCAATGGGGATATGCACATCCCCAATAATAAGAATATCATATTTCTTCTTGACAGTAGGAAGAGGAAATTCAAAACCTCCAAATATAATCGATGGAATCTTTCCAATAGAGTTGATACTATGAACTTGAGGTTGTTTCTCGGAAAGTGTACCGTATGCTCATTACCATTAACATGAAAAGTGACATTGCCTTTAGTGCAATCAATAACAGCCCCTGCAGTATTCAAAAAGGGTCTTCCAGGAATAATAGACATACTATCGTCCTCAGGAATATCAAGAATAACAAAGTCCGTTAAAATAGTAACGTTTGCAACTACAACAGGCACATCCTCACAAATACTGACATGTATAGCAGTTGATTTATCAACCATTTGCAAAGATATTTCAGTAGGTGTCAAATTATTCAAGTCAACTCTACGATATAAAGAGAGAGGCATAACACTAACACCGGCTCCAAGATCACATAAAGCAGTTTTAACATAGTTTCTTTTAATGGAGCATGGTATAGTGGGTACTCCTAGATCTCCAAGTTTCTTTGGTATTCCACCCTTAAAAGTATAATTAGCAAGCATGGTGAAAATTTTAGCTTCCGGTATCTTTCTTTTATTTGTAATTATATCTTTCATGTACTTAGCATAAGGATTGGTTTTGAGCATATCAGTTAATCGCATACGCAAAAAGATAGGTCTAATCATTTCAGCAAAGCGCTCAAAATCCTCATCATGCTTTTTATTGGATGGTTTGGGAGGAAAAGGCATGGGTTTTCTGAACCCAAGGCTCTCTTTCTTTACCATGTTTCCTAGAAACAAAGTCTTTCTTATCATAACTTTGATTCTTTGATTGTGGGTTATCAATATCAACAGCAGGTTCAATTTCTATATCATTATCATTACTAGGTTGAGCATCATCATGAACACTTGTTTCAGGTTCATTACTAGATTGTGTTTCAGCATCAGAAATAGAAATATCATTTGGATTCTCAGGTGTTTCAGTAACAGGTTCACTAGAAGCATGCAAAGTCCAATCATTTTTCTTTTTCTTCTTTTTAGACGAACTAGGTGCATCTATATTATTTCTCTGAGAATCTTGCTCAATTCTTTTAGGATGGCCTTTAGGATACAAAGGTTCCTGAGTCATTCTACCACCTCTAGTCATGCATCTAACAGCATTATAATTATCCTTACTATTCAATTCATTGAGCAAATCATTTTGAGCTTTAAGTACTTGTTCTACTTGAGTGGTAACCATAGAAGCATGTTTACTAATAAGTTTAAGTTCACCTTTAACATTAGCCATATAATCACCCAAGTGTTCAAGCATATTTGAATTGTATTTCAATTGTCTACCAAAATAAGCATTAAAATCTTCTTGCTTAGCCATAAATCTATCAAAATCATCTAAGCATGGGCTAGCAAACTTAGTAAATGGGATTTCAGCTTTATCATATCTATAGAGAGAATTTACCTTTACTACCAGTGTCGGGTTATCAAGACCATGAGTTTCTTCAATAGGTAAAGGATTAAGATCATATGTTTCTTCAACAGGAGGTAAATTAAGACCGTGTATTTCTTCAATAGGAGGTAAATTCTTAACATCTTTAGCTTTAATACCTTTTTCTTTTATAGATTTGTTTGCCACTTACATATCTTCAGGACTGAGAAATAGAATACCCCTCTTCTTCAGAGTTGGTTTAGGAATAGGCTCAGGAACTGGCTCCGGAGGTGTCCAATTATTTTCATTTGTCAACATATCATTCAATAGAATTTCAGCTTCATCCGGTGTTCTTTCCCTAAAAACAGAACCAGCACAACTATCCAGGTAATCTCTGGAGGCATCGGTTAGTCCATTATAAAAGATATCAAGTATTTCATTTTTCTTAAGAGGATGATCAGGCAAAGCATTAACTAATTGGAGAAGCCTCCCCCAAGCTTGTGGGAGACTCTCTTCTTCAATTTGCACAAAATTATATATATCCCTTAAATCATCTTGTTTCTTATGAGCAAGGAAATATTTAGCAGATAATTAATAAATCATATCCTGGGGACTACGCACAAAACCAGGATCAAGAGAATTAAACCATATCTTAGCATCACCCTTTAGTGAGAACGGAAATATTTTAAGGATATAAAAGTAACGAGTTCTCTCATCTTTAGTGAATAGGGTGGCTATATCATTCATTTTAGTAATATGTGCCACAACAGTTTCAGATTCATAACCATGAAAAGGATCGGATTCAACCAAAGTAATTATATCAGGATCAACAGAGAATTCATAATCCTTATCAGTAACATAGATAGGTGAAGTAGCAAAAGCAGGGTCTGGTTTCATTCTAGCATTTAGAGATTGCTTATTCCATTTAGCTAATAACCTTTTGAGTTCATATCTAATTTTGCAAGCTAAAATAGCTAAAGAAGCTTCTTGATCAAAAACATAACCCTTAGGAATAACAAGTGATTCTTCATCATCACTTTCATCAGTATTATCAGATTCAATATTTTCAATCTCTCTAGCCCTAGCAAGTTGTTCATCAAGAAAATCACCAAGTGGCACAGCAGTATCAAGCATAGAAGTAGTTTCATCATAAGTATCATGCATAGCAGAAATGGCATCATCAATAACATGCGACATATCAGAACGAATAGCAGAAGTAGGGGTAGGTGTCACAAGCTTACTCAAAACAGAAGGTGAATCAAGTGCAGAGCTAGATGGCAGTTCCTTACCTCCCCTCGTAGTTGTCGGGTGGTAGGTGCGACATATGCCAACGGGTGGCTTATCATTGGGGGAGCCAATAAGACGTCGCCGGTGCCTGGAAACAGGATGAGGCGAAGACATGCACGCCAGCGAATCTTACCCAGCTTCAGGGCTCTCCGTGGAGATAACACCCCTACTGCTGCTCTACGGGGTCTCCGCATGATCACTAGATGAATAAGTAGCTACATGATGCTCCTTGAGCTGTTTGGCGAGAGGAGGAAGAAGGGCAAGACTTGCTCTGTTCTCCTCCCTACGTGGTGTCTAAAACTAGCAGGGATCGATCTCCCTTTGCATGGATGCCCCGGGGGGTTTATATAGGCCTACCCCCCGGGGGTACAATGGTAATCCGGCTGGGCGCGGGGCCCAGCCGTCTGTGTCTACGCTCTCCGGCTTCTGCGCCGGCTACTGGGGCCCGCCGGCTTGTGGGTCCCGCCGGCTGCCGGCTGCTTGGTCGACAGGCAGGCCCCAGTGTCCAGGGCCTTGTCGGCGGCTGGTTACTATTGCTTAATCTTGGTGACGAGGGCTTCGCCGAGGTGGGCATGGCTACAGTGCCGCCGCCCGGCGGGCGATCGCTGTAGCCTCACCGCGTCTTGTCTCCTTAATGGGGCGTCTTCTTTGAGGGAGGTGGCAAGCCGGCTGTGGGGAGCCGGCTCTATCTGGGGCCGACTGGCGGAGGCCTGGCCGCCTTCGGGCGTCTCTCTGCCCGAAGGGGCCCACCGCCCGTGGGCCGCGCCGGCGGTCCGTCGTGGTTGACATCAGGTTCATCGTGGCAACAGTGCCACGCCGGACGGGTCATGGCCACCCATACGGCGCACTGTGCCAGGCGTGCTCCGGGATTCGGGGGTGGCAGGCTTCACTGTAGCCACGCCCCGTCACATCGCCGTTATGTGGATGCAGACTTCGAGGGTACGATCTTGACCGCTTTATGGGAGCCGGCTTCTTGGAGTCGGCCCTCTCGCGGCCGGCTTCTCGGAGCCGGCCCTGCCGCGGCGTTTCTTCAAGAGGGCTGAAGTCGGGCCGCCTTTCGATAGCCGGCCTGGAGACAGCCGGCAAGGGGAAGGCGGCCCTCTGTCTTGGATTCTTGAGGGCCGAATCGGCTCATAATTTTTTCAGAAGGGCCAGGGGGAGCCGGCTAGGCTACCCATGGTTATTTACTCCGACAGTAGTCCCCGAAGCTGATCGAGCTTCGAGGCGGACAAAGGGACGAGAAGCTAGGTCAGCTTCCTATCCCGAGGGGCCGGCTTTTGCGTGTGCACGCCGTCTTCGGAAAGCTCCGTTTCTTGTAGGCGGGAACGTGGGTCGCCCTGCGAGCTGGCCCCGTGCCATTCCGCGGGCCACGTGGCGAGGAAGTCCTGCCAACGCATGCGCGCGACGGGACACCGCCGCAGGCCCGGGCCTGCCACTCGCGGGCCTCGGTCCGAGCGTGGATCTTCTGCGGCCCACATGGACCGCTCACGTCCCTGCGGTGGTTTTATTCTGCCATCAAGGCACAATAATCGCGGGACGTGGGGGAGTGGGTGCAGTTGATCCCCACATTCCCCCACGCTGCACCTCCTCGGCTCCGCCACGCGGTCTATAAGTAGGAGGAGGAGGGGGAGCGGCAGAGGCTTGCGCGCTCTCCCTCACTCCGCCCTTTCTCGCCCTCCTTCTTCTTCTCTTCGCCGCAACAACTCTTCGCAGCGCCGTTCCGCCATCGCTTCGTCTTGCTCCCCGCCGCGGCAACCCTTTGCCGCGCCGTTTTGTCGTCGCTTCGTCTTGCTCCCTGCCGCATTGCTCCCATGGTGTTGTCGAGCTCGTGGGATGGCTCCAACGGCCACGAGGACCACGTCGAGTTCCTCCGCCGGACGCGGCGTCTGCCCGGCGAGAACCTAGTGCGGGTTCGTCAAGCGCCGGTGAGGGAGATTTCACCGGCACCGGAGGAGGGCGAGCGGGTGATCTTCCGCTCGCACTGCCTGCGCGGCTTCGGCCTCCCGGTGAGCGGATTCCTTCGAGCCTTCCTCGAATTCTACCACCTCCAGCCGCATCACCTCACGCCCAATGCAGTGATGCTGCTGTCGGCCTTCGTCACCCTGTGCGAGGGTTTTCTTGGAGTTCTCCCCACGCTCGAGCTCTGGGGGGAGTTCTTCCAAAGCAAGCTCGGCACCGTCGTCGCGGGCGTGCCCGCCCCCTGCGGAGCCTTCATTGCCATGAGGCGGGCGGGCGAGAACAATCCATTCCCGTCCATTCCGCTGATCCAGTCGGTGAAGCTTTGGCAGAAGTCTTATTTTTTATGTGTAGAACGTCGCCCAGCAAGGAGACTACGTCAACCTGCCGGCTTACGTAGCCGGCCCGCCGGCTGGGAGGCAACCTTCGTGGAGCTACCTGGCCAGGTCGCTGTCTCAGGCCGGGAACGCAGCCATCTCCCGGGTTCGGGTGATGATCCAGTCGGAGGGCCTGACTGGGGCCGACTTGGTGGCCGCCTTCGTGGAGCGCTGGGTTCTTCTGCTCCAAGGCCGGCCTCACATGATCTGCTAGATGAGCGGCCGCTTCGACCCGTGCCGGCTGAGCACCAGGGAGATGCCTCACGCAGAGGTGTCTTACATGGTGAATTACATCTCCAACTGCAAGCTCGCCGAGGATTGGCGATACGGCAAGGAGCCGTATTCCCGCGCCAACCCTCCGCCTTCCATAAGTTCTTTCTTCTTTTCTTCCTTTTTGTAGCCGGCCTCATGATAGCCGACTCTTGATCAATTGGTTTGATTTTAGAATAACCCTCTTCTTCCGCCGACAGCCGGGGCCGCGGGGGTAGAGCGCCAGCTCCTCCCCAACCGCACGGTGGACGACGCCGACGATCCGGACCTGGGAGCGGCCGCCATGGAAGACGCCATCGTGGGGGAAGGCGATGAGGCCGGAGGCGCGGGACTCGGGGCCAGCTTCGAAGACTGGATGGATGACGACGAGGTCGAAGTCGCCCCGCACCGCCAGCCGGCGCCCGATCATCAAGGCGCGGGCTCGTCCGCCGTGCTGGCTGCTCGTGGTGGCGCGCAGAAGCGCCGGGCTGCATCGACCTTCTTCGGCAGCCGGCCGAAGAAATCCAAGGCTTCCACTGCGGCGACCAAGCGGGATGAGGCGGCTGCGAAGGCGGCCCGCTTCCGCAAGGTGGTGAAGCAGCCGTAGGCGGTCTCTGCATAAGTCGTTGAATGTCTTGCATATATATATTTTTTGTCTTTCTCGTCCGAAGCTCTTCTAAACCTTTATTTTCTTGCCGGACAGGGCGCCGCTTTCTCTCGAGCGAGGTCTTGGCGACTCCGTAGTCGGGCCGACTGGAGGGTCCTCAAGCTCCCGCCGCGTGGACCCCCGCGCCGACCTTAGGGAGGCCATGGAGCGGAACGCATGGGAGGCGCGGGAGGAGCGGGAGGCGGCAGAGCGAAGGACCGCCCAGGCGACGAAGGAGCAGGCCGATGCGGCGGCCAAGGCCCGGGCGAAAGCCGCAGCCGTGGAGACGGAGGCAGAGGCCTCGCACAACCGGCCTCCGCTGCTCGTTGTTCCCCTCCGCGCCGTAGCCCCCAACATTCCCGTGCCCCCGTCGGAGGAGGTCGACCAAGGCCTGCCGGTGATGGAGGGGCAGGAGGACCACGTGATCTTCGTGGAGGGGGCGTCGCAGACGGTGCCGACTGGAGCGGGCCAAAGCGTCCAATCAGCTGTGGCGCCAGAGCAGCCGTCCAGGGGCGAGCCAGAAGCAGGGGCGGGGCCTCGAGGTGCAGCCGGCATTGTGCCGACGCGCAGGGGGTGGCGCCTCCGCGCCGGAACCGCACCGAGCAGCGGGCGCCAGCCAGACGGCGGAGGCCCTGGAGGTGGCCGGCGCCAGCACGTCCGAGTGGACTCCCAGCGGGGGGACAGGCGAGCTGAACGTGACGGCCCAGGAGGTCCGGAACCGGCTTCAAGGTCAGGCCGCCTCGCTGCAGCGATACACTCAAGAGTTTCTCTCGACGCGGGCCGTCATCCGGGTGAGTCTTCTGGCCTTGGTTATTTTGTTCTTTTGGTTTCTTCCGTGGGGGCGCGTCAGCGCACCCACTGGGTGTAGTCCCCGAGTTCCGAGCCGGCTGCTGCGCAGGCAGCTTGGAACTTACTAGGTTCTGACAACTTAACTTATCCTTGCTTCCTGTATAATCTTTCAGGAGTATCACAACCTCCGTGCAGCCGCCTTCAACTCCCAGGCTCAGGAGCTGGGCAGGAGAACCGAGGACCTGACCAGCAGCCGTAGTGCGTATTTGTTTCATTCATCTCCTGTGGGGGCGCATCAGCGCACCCACTGGGTGTAGTCCCCGAGATTTTGACCGACTGCTGAGCAACCGGGTCGGATCTTCCTTGACGACGTCACCTTATTAATTTCCTTTGTCTTCATGCTTGCAGGAGCCAATGCCGACTTGAGGGAGCAGCTCAGCGGGGCCCAGTCCACCCTTCGCGCCAAGGAAGCCGAGTACAGCGCCTTGGTCCTAGAGCATGACCGCCTAGTCAAGAAGTTGGCCGACCAGGAGGAGAGCCATAAGGCGGCCCTGAAGAAGGCGCAGGACAGCGAGGACGCCCTGAAGGCCGAGTTCGAGACCGAAGCGGCGGGCTGGGCTGAAGCGAAGCAGGCGCTGAGCGAGGGCTTCAGCCGTATCGAGGATCTGATCGACGGTAAGCCGCCTTCTTCACTTCCTGCTTGCCCGTTGATCCCTGATTTGTGTTCTGACGTGTGCTGCTTTTTGTTCTCTGTGCAGACTACTTTCCTGGCTACTCCGTCTTCGCCACCCAATCCATCGAGGCCCATCGCGAGGCACGCCGGCAGGAGGGGGCTGAAATCGCACCGGACGCAAGCCGGACGCTCGAGGAACAGCTCTTGGCGGTCCAAGCCCGGCTGTAGCCGGCTCACCGTATGCTCCGCCACCTCCAGCGCGCCGGGGCGCAGGTGTTGGCCGCCCTCTGGCCAAGCGAGATGATTCCCCGCACCCCGAATCGGACTGCCGACTGGCTGGAGGTGGCGGTTGGCCGCTTCGAGGCCTGGAAGGCGTCGGCAGCCCGGCTTGGAGCTGGGCGGGCGCTGGAGTTCGTCCGAGCCTGGTATCCGGGGCTGAACCTGGACCAGCTGCGCACCTGGCGGCTGGAGGCCGACGAAGAGTTGGAGGAGGTGCGGCCGGCTATCGCTCAACGCGCTTCGACGATCGCCGAGTGTACTGACATCAGCGTCTTCGCTCCTGATATCAATGATGACGGCGTTGCCCAGCCGGAGGAGTGGTTCGGGCTGGACCCGGCAGCGGGTGAAGACACGGCAGAGGAGATCGCCTCCAGCGATGAAGGC